>NW_010319631.1:136247-195431 GCF_000700745.2 Antrostomus carolinensis | reverse complement strand
AGCAGCACACTATGCTCACAACAGCAGCCTTCAGGCAGCCCATCATGGTGCTGCTGATGTTTCAGTGCAGAGTGCTTTAAAGCTAAGAAAGTGTTTTTTATGGGGTGTTAATAGTCCCAAGCAGTTGACTTCCCCAGTGACCCAGGCAAGGTGTAGCAAATGAACTGAGTTGTTTTACTAGACACCACCAATTGTGATAGAGACAGTGTCTAAATCTTCAGAAGTGTTCGATTGGAGAGAAATCTTATTTGGCATGTAGTCAATAGCCCTGTGAAAGAATAGAGCGCTGTCCGGCAACATCCCCAGAGGTATCTGACACAACTAACAGAGGCTGGGGATAATAAAAAAAATTCCCAACTCAGATTTTTTTGACTGTTAATCAGGTTTACATTTCACTAGAGGAAAACAATACTTTCTGTAAATACTTTTTGTCTATTTCCCAAGGCTGTTGAGGTACCCAGAATCTGTCAACTAGCCACACCAAATAAATTGAAAGGTGTGATGTTGCAGGGGAATGATCTTACCCTATGTTGGGCAGAAAAGCCACCATAAAAGGAATTAAACAAACTCTTCAAGGGGAGCTAAACAATATGGAGTATCTGTTCAGTGGGCTGAACAATGTCTGACACAGGTAGTTCATAAATTGTCGGTCCCTGGAGGCTAGAAGCACATTCCAAAGAAATAATTTCTCTATACTTGCCTGTTTTTCATACGCTTCCTGGAAAAGCCAGGTACTGACTACTGCTTTATTTATCTACTTTTTTCTATATAAAGATATTTTATTTTAAGTGTCATGTTTCAGGTTGTTCCATTTCAGGTCCTTAGCTGCGCCTAAATGAATGATCACTGTAGTTCCTTGAAAGAAGTTTCCTCAACAATCTCTGTTTCATTGATAGATTAGTTGTGGTTCAAAAATAATAGCATCACTCTCTTTCATGGCTTTCTCAAATACCTGGATCAAGTCACAATAACATACCCAGAGACATTCCCAGGGGATAACAGCTTTAAAGTTTGTAGACTTTGTACCAGCTTCCAAAGAGCTTTGTACACATACACATAAACTCTTGCCTAGGCCATATCTCTCATTTCCCCTTGTGTCCACTTCACTCTTAGGTTTGAGGCAAAGATTTGCTCCAGACTTCTGATTCACCTCAACTGCAGCCCAGAGAAAAAGGTAACCAGGTGCCTCCAAGAGCAGGAAGCAGGTTTAATAGAATCATAGAATCATTATGGTTGGGAAAGACCTCTAAGATCATCAAGTCCAACCATCAACCCAACACCACTAAGGCCACTAAACCATGTCCCTAAGTGCCACATCTACTCGTCTTTTAAATACCTCCAGGGATGGGGACTCCACCACTTCCTTGGTCAGCCGGTTCCAATGCTTGACAACCCTTTCAGTAAATAAATTTTTCCTAATATCCAACCTAAACCTCCCCTGGCGCAATCTTGAGACCATTTCCTCTTGTCCTATCACTTGTTACTTGGGAGAAGAGACTGACACCTCTCTCCACCCTCCTTTCAGGTACTAGTAGAGAGCGAGAAAGTCTCCCCTCAGCCTCTTTTTCCAGAGACTAAACAACCCCAGTTCCCTTGGCCGCTCCTCATAGGACTTTTGCTCCAGATCTTTCACCAGCTTTGTTGCCATTTTTTGGAGATGGTCCAGCATCTTAATGTCCTTCTCGTAGTGAGTGGCCCAAAACTGAACACAAAAGCCACAAAATATTCCCAATAGAGCTTATAGGCAGGTCCAGGAGGGAATTTTACTAATTGATGGACTGGCAGCACTACAGTGTTTCAAGTTATAAAATAAATCACTGTGCAAATGCGGATGGAGAGGGGGGAGCCATCTAGCACCCACAACGGAGTTGTGTGCAGAGGAGCTGTAAAGAAAGGGATGGAGCGGCCGGAGATCACGCCTGGAGAGAAGCCAGGCAGTGAAATAACTCATGAAAGAAAAGACTACTTCGCCCTATCCCTGCATATGGTGTGCCATCCTCAAAGTCTAAGGGTTAAAAGCACAGGTATGGCTGCAATCATGTACTTCCTGAGCAGTGTTCAGTACAAAAATGGAAGCAAGAGTGAAGGAATTTGAGGCAATTTCCTAGAATCCCTCAGGAGAGATTGAATTTAGCTTGGCTGACTTGCCCCCTGCTGAGAAAAAATTATTCTTCACTCAGAAGAATAATACTAATTATTATTATTATGACTGCTTACATAATAGCATTACCTTTCAGTCGCCACCGAAATTGAAAATTTGTCATGCTGCACGTTTTATGTATGGTGAAAATCCTTTTCACATCTCCATGAGACAAGACAGGACAGGATAAAACTTACCATGACTCATGATGCAAGAGAGCTAGTGGAGCCAGCCATAGAAATATCTTCCTCTGGTATGTCCCAGTGCAATTATCCATCTTCTCAGGTCTTCTGTCTGTTTGACTGGGCCAACTCCAACCCACATTGAATTATTTTTCACCTCTTTACTCACTGAGCCATCAAGTTGAAGAAAATGCCTAAGGCTACAGCAAGCTTTCAGTTTATCCCTCCATTAATTCCACTCCTCTGTTACCGTGCCCCATGGAGTTGACAGTAACAGGTTTAGTTTTGGCCTGCTGTGAAGAGGACATATGGCACAGAGAAATATCCCCTATGAAATCCAGTAGAGTGGTTTGAGTTACCTGGTTTGAGTCTGTTATTCCTTTTTAGTAGGAAATACAGTTCCCTCAGATGGGACATGGGAACCGGTCATTGGTGTCCCCCTGCTCCAAATCCTGCACAGGAACATCTTTACTGAAGCTGCCCGACTTTGCACTGAAACAGATAAGGAGTGCACAAAGCTCTGCTGCATAAACTCTGAATAATAGCTGGAAGCTCTTATATCTCTAACCTTCCAGGGCAGATACATTAGAGATCTTCCTCTTGCCTTTGAAATGCTTGGACATTCAGCTGAGTAGTTCTGAGTCTTGTGATGCTATGGGTTTAGCAAAAAAGTCTGTGGGAGCTTCCAATATTAACTGAAGCTGTTTGCTCACCAATAGTGTATGATGTGCATTACACATGACAGACAGCAGGGCCTGAAGACACAGAGCTATAAGAATCAGTAACAGTCCAGACACTGAAAAAGCAGGCAGACCCTGAAGAAGTTAAAAAGAAAAAAAAAAAAAAATTCCACTGGTTCCATTTCTTTCTTCCCTGGGGGGGATCCTCTCCATTTTTAATTTGTGGTGTGCTTTGTTGCTGGCCAGAGGGTGCCACAAGGCATCCAAGATACTAATCTTTCTAATAAAATATTTCCTTCTGGATACAGAAAGTGCCAGCAGTTTAAAAAAAGAGAGAAAGAGAGCAATCTCAAAATCAGCTTGCAACTGATAAGAATAGAAAGGTCAAGTTCTTCTTGGCATAGCTGATATTTGCTTTCATATTCACATCTCATTGCCTCACATCAAGAATAAGAAGTGAAAAAGTAGTCTCACGGATCAACAAGCGTCACTAGCCATGAAAGAAAGTTCTGGGATGGGAGTGCCAGTCTGTGAACAAAGACAATTGGGTTACTCAACTGTATCTGTCACTGACTTGTAAATCGTCTAGCAATGTCCTGAGTTTTCAAACTCTGTAACAGAGCCAGCAATGCTTAGCAAGCTCTTGAGACAAATACCAGTTGCAAGAAGTAGAATCAAGAGCTTCAGGTAGCGACAGCATCCAACTCCATCAAGCAATACATAGCCAAAACCTCGGTGGCCTTTTGTGATGTTTTTGAAAGATGTGGTTAAATGGCACCAGTCGATGAAAGAGACAGGAGGAGAAGCAAACTGGTTAGAGCGCATGTCCCTGCACGTCTCAAGGAGGTGGCTCTGTGAGTTACCTTCTTAGTTTTGCCCAAGGCTGCCAATTTCTATGGAGAGCAACTTTTCTAGAAATCAGATCCAGAGTGCCTCAAATTAGAGATGTACTACCTCCACCCACCCGCCACCTCTAAATGAAAATGTCAGCCTTAATTCATGAACAATTTTTAAACCCTTTGATGGAAAGGACTTTAAAAGCCGTGGGTATTATCACCAGCGCTCAGTGCTGGTATCAGGCATGAGGCTATTTTACGAGCATGCAATGCTCTCCCCCATCCTCCCACCCTGGCAAGTTATAATGTATCTCTAGGGCAGGTTGATATTTGCACTTTGTTGACACCCAATAAATAATAATCCAAATATTTGCACATATGGAATATTTTGTGACATTATAGAGCTGACAGACACTGATTATTCGGGAGCTGCTTTGTGTGCAGAGCTCCCATTGGTTTCAAAGTAAGTGGGGAGTTCAGAACAGCTGCAGAGTAAGACCCATGACATTTATGTTTATGAAATAGGAGAGACCTTATCATTTGCTGGTTCTGTAGTCACAAAGCCAGAATAGCTGATGAGGGGCCTTTGCTGGTATCTTCAGTATAATCACAATGTACACAACTGAGGTGTCTTGGCAAGTAGTAAGTCAGCTAAAGAAAACAAAGGGAGATTAGCAAGAGGGGCTGCAGGGCAGGAGGGGGGGCACTGGCAGAGCTGGTGGGGGGAATCCCAGACTGGGAGGGTGGCAGGGGCTGGAGGACCTGAGGGGCACTGGTAACATTGGCGTGGGGAGATATGGGGATGCTGCAAGGCAGGAGGGGGCACTGGAAGAGCTGGGTGTGGGGCTCTGTATGGAAACAGCAGGGCTGCTTTGTGGGGGGCACTGGCGCAGGCAGCGTAGAAGCTAACAGAGCTCGTATGCCATCTGCTGCTACACTATTAACTGCTATTAGTCACTGAGCTTCATGAGCATGAAATTTCCTTAGCTGCTGAAAAGGAAGGAGAAAAGCCTAGAATGTGGCTTAACTTTGATTAAGCACCAACAAATTCAGGACAATTTAAACAAGAGGGATTTCCAACATCTCATTGAAGCGTGCTGCAAAATTCCTTCCTTGCCTGGGGGAGGTACACACACCGAATGCACCCCATTGTATTTCTTCCACAGCACTTTTGTCAGATAGATAAGGAGAAAGTATTTGCATGTGGTTAGGGAAGGAGCTATGGATTTGCCAAACAGATTTGTACCCTGTTCGGTTCGAGTGATATGCTTCAGCACATCCCAAAAAAGATGGAAGTAGACAGTAGTACGAATAGAAACAGCTTTCTCAATTATGCTAGTTAAGATAGATGTTGGTAGACTTATTAATCCTCATGCTTCAGGGCTTTTGCCGATCAGCAGCTTGGGTCAGGAATAAACATCCTACACCCTGTCATGGTGTAATGCCTCACAATTAGAATTGATGTCTCCTTCTCACGCACTAGCTTTGGCTATTTGCTGGGGTAGGACATGGGGCCTCTTGTGACCATGCAAGGCAAGTTTCAGCTCCCAGAAATGCTCTGGGGCTACAAAGACCACCTGAATGTACACAAGGGCTAATACAAAATGTAACTATGGGTTTACTAACTGTGAGCGCTCGCCCTAGAAGCCAGACTTGCTCTCTGCCAGTTGAGAGGGGAGGGAGATAGAGGGTGGGAGCAGAGGCAACACAATGTGACTGTCACCCTGCCACAACATGGTGACACGTCTCGATTTAAACAGCAGGCTGGAGAACTAATGCATTTGCAGATAAAGGCTGAAGGCACTGCTTTGAGAAAATTATAATCTCCTTCCTCAGACAGAGAGAGAAGTGAAATGCATCTGCCAGATTATTAGCTGTGAATGATTTGCTCAATCTTACTGAGAACACAGTACATATAGCAAGATTTGGTCCCAACATAGGACCAGCCAGCATCCAGCCATCCTAAGAAAGTAGCAGGCCAGAATTTGGTGACAGCCACACCAGCCCACCTGTGTGTCAGGCAGAAAAAAACAACCATTTTGTGCACGTGGGAGTCATAGGGCATGGTTGGACTACGCAGTGAATCTGATCCTGGGACTATGAGGACTGGATCAAAGACTCTGCAGCCATGTCAGGTGAACTACTGAGCTGGCATAAGTTCACTCTGTTGGAACAAATTTGTCCAAAGTATTTTGACAAGGTAAGTTTGAGTTTTGGTTTTCTGTCAGATCAGGTACCCTTTTTCTGCACCTCTAACTTCACAGTGGATTGAGTACCCTCTGCCCTCCTATCATTGGCATAAAAGCATAAATCCCCTGAAGATCCATATCATAATTCAGCAGAGGTGTGCTTATATGCCTGTGCCACACTGAAACTGTGCTGATGGATGATCTGGCCATACCAAGCTCCAGTGAGGCAAGTCCCCAGCGACTGCTCCCCAGTCCTGTCCCATAAGTCCCTGTGCTTTACAGCAGCTCCTTGTATCTCTGTCACTTGCACCGTTCAGGATCAGGCTCCCTTTGCCTGGCAGCCAGGCACCCATGGTTATCGGCACAGAGTAAGGTGGCTGGGAATTCAGATTTTCCCAACTAACCACATCCTAGCTGAGGCAGTAAAGGAAGCTGTTCTCTCTTCATGACCATACATTACAGCCATTGTTAGTCAGTCATTGTAAAGTGCTCTTGGAGTAGTGGCAGATGTCCTATTACACTGAGAGAAGTAAGACACCTGGGTTCGTTACCACCTAATTAGGTTCTCCATGTGATTAACTACTTGTGCTGCAGACAAAGAAGCAAACTACCCAAATGGATGCCAACAGAAGACAGGCTGGCATGACAGCAGCAGGCACCTGACAGTCACATGCAGATCTGTAACTCATCTGACTTCCTGATGGAGAATGAAGGATTTTCAGTAAAAGCTGTAAAACTATAATCAGAAACTCTGATAGCATATGTTTCGCCTGAGTCACAGTTAGGTCCTTTGTGACTCCCGCAACCCCGTCATCCCACATATAGAGTCCATCTTCACACCATCCTCTGGTCCATCTGACCTACCTAAACCTTTATGCCTTCTCTGCAGAGCCCTCAGAATCTCCCTGACACCTCAGCATCTCCTCCTCATAGCCACCTCCACCTTCCCAGGAGGTGTACTCTGTACTCCTCTCCTCAAAGCCTGTGCTGTCCCTTTGCGTAAGACCATTTCTGTACCTTTTTCCTGTAAGAAAAGTTTTTGTTAGGGAAGATTTTTTGGCTAATCCCGAGACTTGGCTGTCTTCCTCTTCCCTCCATTGCCTAAACCCAGCCAGGTAACAAAGCAAGTCTGCAAAACCATCTCTCTTTGCTGAGAGCTTCCCAGCCTGCTAGAGCTGCGGCTGCAGTATTCTTGCCCAAGCCTGTAGGCAGCAGGCTGGATTTCCTCTTGAGCACCTGATCCAGCCCAAACACAGATCCACATTCAAACTGTCTGAAGCCTCCAATCAATCAGTGAATTGCACTGAATGCCCTTAGGAAAAAAAGATCTTTGATGAGGCTTTGCTTCTAGCAACCAATCCAAATCCATTAGCTTTCACATCTGGAGTTCCAACGAACAATAAAAATGAGCTTGATGGCCTCAATCTTGTCCTCATTTTTCAGCATTACAATAACCTGGCTCCACTAAACACAATTCAGCATGATTGCCTGACTCTGCTCAGACTTCAGGGATACCCAGAACCACTATAGCTGCCAGAGAAGAGGGTCAGGACAGAGGGTGCTTTGGCAAAACTCTGTGTGTGTGTATGCACATATGCATATTAGCGAAAGATAAGAAGAACTGGAATTGGAGAGGACGCTGCAGGGTAGGATCAGGGTTATTGGCAGAGTTTTATGATATAAATCCCCTCAGTATTTTCTCAGTCATACATATCACTTTCAGAATGCAGCCACCTCTTGCTCAATTTCCACCACTTTTGGAAGCATAATTGTTACTTCCCCCCCTTGCAGACACTGTGGCTGTCCCCTCATATGCCCACCTAAGCCTTTGTCTCTGCCCCTTGGCGATGGAGGGCCTTGCCTCACCAGTGGGCTGTAAGGGAGGAGGGCTTGCTCCACCTCCCAGGATGCCCGCAGGGAGGACCCAGCCAATTCCAGGTGATCTGAAATGTGAAGAAGTGGCAGCATGGAGTGGATAGAGGCTGGGATAATTATGTGATTTGTGCTCATGATGAAAGCTGTTCTGACACCAGCCTGGACTGCACATGCTTGGACCAGTCCCAGGGTTGCAAAGAGCCCAGCATGGCCCTGCAGCTGTCAAGCCAGTTGCCTGGCAGGTAGGCAGAGCCTGTGGTCTGGAGTACCAGCTTTTAGATGCTTCTCTTGGTTTCTGCAGGAGCTTCCTATACCACAAAGAGTTGTTCTGGTTTACATTTTTTTCAGCTGCATTTCTGAGGTGATGTTGGTGCCAAAGTGAGGCCAAACCTGATGGAATCCATTCCATGAGGGAGTCTGGTCCTTCCACTGCTGTGTGAGCAACCAGACCTGACCCAGTATTTACCTGGTTTAGTTCAGCCTTATTTCCAATTACCTCACCCCACACACATGCCCTCCAAGAGCCTTCTCCTTCTCGTGTGAAGGGCAGTTGCTAGTAGCAGTGGCTTTTCTCTTTCTCCCTTTTCTTTCACACCACAGCCCTTGTTCAGACTCCCTAATCAGACATCTCTCTCCTTGCCTTTTATAAAGAAGTCCATGGTGAGACCTCTGTGTGAAACCACCAACAGCATCTGCTAATGGGCAGCCTAATAGCCATTTAATGGGCTTGGTAAAGCTAATAGATTTGTAAAGAAAATATGAGCAACAATAGCCAAAGTGGAGTGCTCAAAAGCAGGCAAAACTGGCAGAGTCTTTCCCACTTGGACTCAAGTAGCTGAAGCATTGCCTACAGCCAAGCAGGAGCTTCACTGGCTTTCCAAAATTGCCACACGTTCTGGGAAGGGAGATTCCATCTGAGAATGACGCTGTCTGCCCAGCCTGCATGGGAAGGATCCCCAAGCTTGCAAACAGCTCTGCCAGATGCTGCCACCACTGGGGTGAAGCAGACTTGGCAGGCTGGAGGTCAGCCTCCCCCAGGCTGAGGAGCAGGTCACTGCTAGAGTCACCACTTCTAAGGTACTCACAGACTCATCCCACAGACTCCTCTTCCCCAAACACGACAGAGTCTACCTATCAGAAGCGGCTGGATTTATTTGATCCCGCCAGAATTTATATCCAAATCTTTTGATACTTATTTTCCTTATCTGTAGCCAAAAGTTTTATGAGACACACTAACCTCTGCTCAAGAAGCAGATAATATATTTTGAAGGGTGTCATATATAGCTGACATATCCTATAAATTCCCTTTGCCACCCTGGTGCCCACCTTTAGTTATACAGCCACAGTGGAGTGAACACCAGTCCACATCTCTCTGGAACTCCTCTAAAAGCCCTTATCATTCTGCACATATGCTGCCCGTGCAGGATGTCCGTGCCTGGTAATGAAAGCTGAGCTGAAATGAGTCAGGTTGTTGTCAGATGATCTTGCTGGTTTGGTGTCCACATTACTGGCACAGCCAGGATAGGATATGCATGATCCTGACAGACTTTACCACACCTCTGGAAGGTGTGTGGGGTCAGAGAGAGAACCACATTGTCAACCTGCCCTGGTTCTGTGAGATGGGATGTTTTGGCACTGTAGCCTAACTGGGCTGTTCCTCAGGCTGGGTATGGAGCAGTGGCAGGAGATACGCTCACACTTCACCAGCACGTCCACTTGAAACATTGGTACACCAGAGTTTACCAAAAATGTCAGGTACTGTCTAGGTACAGCATCATAATATTAGTTTTATGCACAAGCCCAAATGTCCACTTGCTCTCTCATCCCAGCCCACCTCAGGGCCAGTTCTGTTTCAAAATGGGACACAGAAGAAAGGCAGGCTGTGTTTCCCCTCATATTTCCCCAACTAGCAGCTCCCTATCCTCTCTCGAGGCAAGCCCAGCAGCACAGCAGAGCTGTACGTCTGGGATTAGTGTGGTCTTGTGCACTCTTATCCTGGAGTGGGTGCAGGTAGGGAGTACGAGATAAGGATACCATCCCTCACAGTATAAGGGAGAAAAAGCATTTTTCTGAAATCTCTGAAAGACAGGTCCTGGCCCTCAGCAAGATCAAATTGATTGCCGTATAGGGAATTATTGACAGGAGAGAAAAAAATTCTCCTCTCTCCTATCGCTACATCCTAAAAGCTCACTAAGTCCTTATCCAAGAAGTGCAAGAGCACAGCAATGGTGTGACAGACGTGTCAGCTTGGCCCATTACTAACAAACAAGCAAACTGAAGGTGATTGAGTTTCCTCTTATAGCTGAATTTAGTGAACTATAATGGTCCTCTGGTTAAAATAATGCTTCACTGTTTTATGGGTTAAAAAGCATGGGTTTAGATCCTGTTAAACCTGGGATGTGCGGTTTGCTATTGACTTCAGCAGACTACTTGGATCCGATTACATCTTGGTCATCCTGAAGGAGGGATTTGTATTTGCATTTTAAATACATTGACCAAAGCAGATCCTACAGCAAGGAGCACAGCAGCTGTGACTGCCCAGGAGGCGACTTGCACATCAGTGCTTGAGGGATACATCCTCCTGTACTGCCCAGCCCCTAACAGAAGCACAGCTAGCTCTTGGCCTCAAGGAGCCTCTGCTGCACCCAGCTGGGGTGACATTGAGACCTGAGGGATGAGGAGCTGGCAAACAGGGAGCTGGCCTTTAGCATCAAGGGGGAAGACAGCACCAAGGGTACCCTTTCCGCACAGAGAACCAGAGACTACCTTTGCCTTGGCAACCACAAAGAAGACTGGGATTCATAACTCTAGGAGCTCCCTGCAGCCAGGAGTTTGAATAATTCACTTCCCAGCAAGAGACATCAATCCTTTCTCTGCAACTCCTTCTACCACCTCGTAAGATGTATGAGGGGGAGGAGGGAGGCATTTTTATTATTTTTATTTAGTTTGTGGATATTTAGTGTTCCTCGCTATGGGCTATATTCAGTCCTCGTGCCTATGGTATTCTCAAGACCTTTATCAGTTAACTATCCTTGCTTTAATTTTCCCCCTGTTCTCACCCTTACTTTTCCCTCTTTATAAATTACAACATTCAGGCCTTTGCTGGCGGTAGAGAGCACTACATTGTTCTGGAATAAAATGGACTTTATTCCATTATAATGACTCTGCTTCCAAAGGGGAGTAGTTATACTGGAATAAAAGTATTTTTTATGCTCCAGTCTGGAGCATAATTCAATCATAAATTACATCAGAAAAAAATAAACCATAATAATAAAATGGCAGTTTGTGCATTGATTAAAGTGAAAACACTCTTCATTCTAGAATATTCCGCGTATAAAGTGAAGTTAGTGTGCAATAAGCAAGGGTGTGATTTTTTATAGCACACTAACTACCCTTCATTCATTCCCTAATGGATACCCTGCCAGAAAACATGAGTGCCTTTAGGTGAGGCAGGTTTGAAAGTGGAATAAACTATTGTGCATTAACGTGCACTAGGAGTATTCATAAGAGAGCGTGGGGAAGTAACTAGTGAGCTGAAAATCCAGCACTATCTACTCCCCCAGTGACGCTCCCAGTGAAATCCAGACAGGTCCCAAGGCTGGGACAACTCTAGTGGAATAATTCTTCATGTTTTCCTATGGTCGAAGATTTTTCCAGACCCCTTGGTCCTCTCTATCTGGGTCTTGAAACAAGTCATGGGACCTTGAGGAGACAGGAATTTGAAGCTGTCCTATTTTGGGGAATGGGGATATGCCAAAACCATCCCTCCTAACCCTGCATCAGGATGCAGAAAGCATTTCAGCTCCCCTAGAGCAGCTGACCAGCCAGCTCAATGAAGATAGGGCTTTCTATCCGTGCTGGTACCCCAGAAGGATGGAGCAGCCAAGATCATATATAGCCAGGGGCTATACTTAGGGCAGTTTCTGTTCACTTCTCTTGTCACACATTAATACAGCATTTGTACCCAGCATCAGTTTGTACCAGCTAAGAGCTCTTGATCAGACTTCAATATACCCCATAAAGGAATCGTTTGCAGGGAGCAAGGGAAGTGATCTCCTGGCTAGGAGACTTCCCAGGGAGTCTGTCATTCTCTTTGATTCCTCTTTATACTTTTCTTTGTATGAATTTACAGACCATGAGAGTTAAAGAGTATTCACATTTGCTAGTTTTACCTAAAGAACAGAAATATGCTATAAATGTTCGTCAATTGATTTCTACCAAGAACTGCTAGACAATTACATCAAGGTATACTCAGCAGGGAGTCATGTACCAGTCCCAGCTCTGCCAGGGAGGCATTGACTGCTGTCCCCACCACTGAGAAAAAGATGGGTCTCAGTAAGAAATTTGGGGCCCTCCTGAGAGCAGCACTCTGACACTCTTGATGACATCTAGGCAAAATTTACCCATGGTTCAAAATGGGAACAGCCTATCATTTGGGAAGCCTGAACATTCGAGACATCCATATTTCATTACCTAAGATCTGAGCTGCCCACAACTAGCCCTACCATTGCCCCTGCCTTGCAGTCCCCCAGCTCTCCCAGCCCAGGGCTCCCCGCACCAGCTCTGCATTTCTTCCCAAGAATGCTAAATCACTGCCACACTGAGATCTGGCCTCAGCTATGTCTCCACTGATAAAAAATATCCTCAAAGCCTCATTACTTAACACATTTTCATTGATGTTCAACTATCACTCAATGCCTTGTTAGAAAAATGATATTCTGACACTTTACCTACTCATGGCTAATGCTAAGGTGCCTTGACAAAACACCATATTCAGAAACATCACTGTCCATACGTATGCCAAAGGGACCATTGCCTTTGAGATCATGTTAGTTATAACTGAAGTCCAACTTTCATGGACTTCAGGAGGAGGGTAGACATCCACAAGCCTCTGAGCAATCTGAACTTCAGGGCATGGGCAATCAATGTCTTATGAGTCTGCCTATTTCTGTGTTATTGCCCTCTATACTGAAAAGTAATTTAAGCTTAGCTAACTTCTCTTGCACTGAACAGGGTCAGGAGAGCTTGCACAGTCTCCTGCCAAAACTCAGCTGTGAGGATGGTGGTATTTAATGAGGGGAACAGAATTAAGGCAGGAGGAGAGAGAGAGCAGTTAGCATGTTCAGCCAACAAATTGGATTCTTGAAAGCTCATGATCTTAAAGGTCTTTTCCAACCTAAATGATTCTGTGATTTTTTCCCTTCCTGGTGTGGGATTTCTAGTGCAGGGCATGGAGAGAGGAGCCTGTGGAAACAGCACAGGGAGATCAGCCTGAGGCCATCAAATGCATTTCTCTAGTGCTCAGATCAAGAGTTGAACCCAGCACTGTGCACTGACATGCTCATTGTGATACTCGAGCCCCTCGCTGAAAGGTTAGAGTGAAACACTAAGTGAACATGGGATTTGAGGTGTGGATTATAGCAACAATTACAGAGTCTGGAGCATAATTCAATTATAAATTAAATTGGAGTTAAAAAAACCCCCATCATAATAATAAAAGGGCGATTTGTGTGTTGATTAAAGCAAAAACACGCAGTCATTAGCCTGTGTTTAAGTCTTGTTAGCTGCGAGCAGAACTGCATATTGCCATTAACCTGGTGAGTGCCTGTGGGGAACTGGCACTTCTCTAGGTGTTTAAAGCATAGATGTGCATCAGGACAGCTGCTGCCTTCTGGGACCAAAACGCTGGAGGTCAAGCAGGAGAGCAGTAAGTATTTACTGATAATAACAATAATTCACACTATACAATTTGCAATGCCTTGTACACATCTGTTTTCATAGGACAAGAACTGGCACAAGATTGAAGGCATGAAACAGAAACCAGGGCAGGTGATAGGAGATGCTTTCTTCAGACCCTAGGCCAGCATTGCTGTGACTTTGGGGCTACACATAAAAAGAAGAGGGAATTTCAGTCAGTGTGTGGGGGAAAGCCTGAGGTCTTCACCCATCCCTGGTGAATTTCAAGAGGGTAATAGGGGTCCTAAGTGAAAGGTGTATCCTGTAACAGTGTTTCTGCAGCCCAGAGAAGTGCTTAGAAGACCAAAGCTAGGAAATGCTGCTTCTCTGCATTTCTCTCAAAGTCCTAAAGGAAGCCTTGAGGGATGTAGAAAGCCCTGCTTCACAATCACGGCAACTTCTTGCCCCCTCTGATCTGTATTGCAGACAGGGCAGAGACCTCAAGTAGATCCAGCCTAGACCTCCTTCATATTCACCATTAAAACATCAACACACCTTCCTCCCACACAGTGCTGTATGTCCTTCTTCATGCATCTGTTTTGCCCCACTGGGCTCAGAAGCTGTGTCTTCCCTGCACATTCTGAATAACCTTCCCAGTAACCCTACTGGGATGCATAAAGCCTCCTTGCAGCCCTTCTTTCTCCTGTTATTTCATACCTCTCTTGAGCCAGGCATACTCTGTTCCCATATTATGAGAGAATAATTGCTTTTCCCCAGCTCACATCCATACTATTTTTTTCTCTTTCATTTTACAAACTCCTCTCCCAGAGAAATATGTCCCTGCACAAGAGCATTAGATCGAATTTTTAGATCAAATTATCCTTCTGTTCTATAGTACTATCCGTAATTACTCCCTGTAACTTTGCTTTTGCTGGTGATCTCAACCATCAGGCAATTTTCACACATCTCACCAATAGAATTCAAGTACAAGCAAATATTAGAGTGTGAATTTATTTTTATTTATAAGTTACTCAACATAGAAAAAAAAAGAGACAAGCTCTGAGCACTTAGCAAATTACTGACTTGAAATAGATTTTTGCAGAATTTGCCTGTGTTGTTTTCTCCTGTGCCTTGCAAAAAGGAAAAAAATTAAAAAGGCATACATACTCAGATATAGGAAAGAACAGAGAGAAGCTGTACAAACCAGAACATATTTCACATTGTAAGGATGTATACAGAAGTCTTGAGTTTTCAATAGAGTGAGATTCTGCAGCCCCTCAAACTTAGACACAGACTCAGGATATCTACAGGAGAAAGGCAAGCTTAGTATTTCACCTGCTTATGCATGTCTGAACTGAATCTCCTTTAGGCTTTCAGTAGCTTCATCTGGGAGCTACTCGGTTACATCCAACTTTGATTTGGTTTGGAAATTATTTTTCCCCAGATTCGTGTCACTTCCTGCAAAATCTCACCTAGAGATCTGGCCAATGGGGAGCTAAGCTTTAAATTAGCCCAACTTCAGTTGAAAGTGTAGCAGAATAAAAACTAAAGAAGAAAGAAGGATCCAATGAAAATCCTGCTTTTGACTCCAGCTCAAAGTGTTCAGTTCCAGAACTGAATCCAAAACCAAAATTTGCAGTTTAGACCCATCTGCCATGAGTCCTCAGCGTGCAGGTGGAAGCCTGTAACCCATTGCCAATGAGGGCATGTTTCATGAGACTGCAGTGGGAAGACTTGGCTGGCAGAAAATGTCAGTGTCTCTGTTCTTCAATTGCAACAAGCACTGTCTTGCATATACAGAAACTGGACATTAGGGCAAGTAGGAAAAAAAACCAAGACCACTGCAAGAAACTGCAGCACAGTTTTTATCACTTTGGCCAGGCTTTTCCAAGCCCAAGGGGAGCAAGAGACTAGCTGTCTTAAATGGGCTTCTCTTCCTATCAACAGCAAGCAATACTTCCCTTCAGCATGGATTATCAAGGCTAATCTTAGATTTTAACTGAAAGTCACAGGGACGCTGCAGGAAGGAGGGCTTTTGGCTAAGACAAGCAGTGGACTTTGTTCGTGTTAAATGTCAAAAAGAGAGCATAATTAATGACTTTTGGTAAGTCTTCTTCCAGCAACCAAGTTGCAGAACAGATCAGGTTGCAGATTCTCCATTCTTGGAGGTTTTCAAGACTCAGCTCAACAAAGCTGTGGCTGATCTGATCTAGTGCTAGTGATGGTCCCAGGGAAGCTGGATTATGTGATCTCTAGAGGTTCCTTCCAATCAGCCTTTCTATGATTCTGTAGCACAGACATAGCCTCCTTAATGTGAATCTCTGTATAAGAGGTAGGATTGATCCTGCATCACCCCTCAGATTTTCTAGCAGCAAAGTGAATCATAAGCTCAGAGTAATTTAGATTGGAAAGGACCACTGCAGGTCATTTGGTCCAACAGAGTGCTGAAAGCAGATTGGGTAACACCACAACAGATGAGACATCATAGACTATTTCCAAAGACCCACCAAAGGTCATTATTCAGAAGGTTTGCTTACGCTACTGGTAACCTACTGATTGTGTGGTTCCTAAGGGAGATCACGCCTCCTCCTAAAATATTTTAGGATTTCACAAATTAAAAAAAATAAAAAAATAAAAAAGTTATCTTAGTTCCCGAGGAAGATATCTAGTCTCTCCCTCTGTCCAGGAGGAGAATTCCCTGCAACCATGTCAATTCAGATAGAAATTGTCCTTAAAGCCTTGTGGAGAGAGAGAGACACTCCATGGTACCCCCAAGCAGCCTTTTCCAGTGCTTTATCTTTTTTCCTACCATAACATTCCCCAGAGTTTTAACTTAGTCTCGCCTCCCACAGGACAAACGAACATCTTTCCCTCTTCTTTATGCACCTTTGGTAGGTTACCGTCACATTAATCTGCAAGCTCTGCAAGGCAGGGATGCAGCCTCATGGATACCTGTACAGCATCTGACACAACTGGGCATGAATCAGAGCTTTTCCCTTTGTACGGTATTTGTAAGACTCAACCTGTGCCAATAAATGCACTGACCCCATAAAGCAGTGAAGTGTCATTGCAGAGATGAGAAAATGAAGCAGAGAGACAGATCTTGCAGCAGCATGCCAAAGTTCACACAGAAAGTCTGTGCCAGGCCCGGAAATCAGGCCTTAGTCGAGCATCTTAATGTTTTCACCTCTCTTTTTGGCACTGTTGGGATGTGAAATAATAATAATAATGAAATGTGCCCAGACACTAAGAAGATCATCACCTTAATGCAGATAATAGGAATAGCCAGCATCTGTGTAATGCAGAATCAAAATGGTTCATAATTGGGAGAACAAGATGTAGCTTAGAGTTTAAAAGTAATTAAAATTTCCTACCTAAGTTTCTTTTGCTTAACGTACTTCCAAAAATATGTTCATCGGCTTGCAAATGCCTGACCCTAGGAGTACAGGTTTCAATGCAATGGAAAAGCGTACCTTGGCAGAATGACAGCAACTGAACGGCATCTCATCTGGATCCAGAAACATAAAGAAAGGGAAATACTCATTATTCTAGAGGCTCAAAGACAATTTCAATCCATTTTAACTCTAACAGGTCCCCCTGTGGCCTCTTAAAACCTACTGAATTGGAGCAAAGTAGTGTAAGCGGCAGAGTTTCATCTTCAAAGGTGCGGTGAAAACATCCAGGTTGACAAGAGGGCTCAGTTCAGGAGGTTTTGTGGGGTTTTGCTGTGGACTTTTAACGATGCTCTTCCGCAGCACCTTTTATCCGTGGATCTCACTGTACTTCAGAGGTATTGACTGATCTCTCATCACGGTGCTGCTGTCAGAGGTGTATTATTATCTTCATTTAATTAATGGAGAAACTGAGGCACGGCAAAAGGAAGCGACTTGCTTCCTCACAGCGCACCAGTGGAAAAGTTGGGATTAATACAAGCTCTCCTGATGGTTTAGGCATCCTTACTCATTTCGTCCTGCCCTGTTGCTGCTTGGCTCTTCAGTTGCTGTCCCTACCAGTTGTCAGGAGCTGTGGGGGATGCAATGTGTGCTGAGCCAGGCAGAGATCACAGCAAGACAAGCAACAATCCTGTCTGGTCATTCAGAGCATGTATAGATAAATCTCAATGGCCCAGATGAGACCCCATAGCTCAAACAGCCCTATTCCCAGCCTACTAGTCATCACTCACAAAGGTGTACAGCACAGCAAGAGAAAAGTTCCTTTTTCCTCCCCTGTTCCTCAAGTGCTGCACAGTGCAAATGCTGAGCTAAAGAAGTATATGACTTCCCCTGAAATAAAGAAAATACATTTCTGAGGTCTGGACTGGAAACTTTAGTCATGCTGGAAGCTCTTGACATTCACTGTGCACCTCTACAGAACTGCTTTCCCATCCCACAGTCGCACCAGTTTTATAAAGCTGTATGTGCTATTTATGCACATATATATATATACACACACACACATGCATATGCACGTGTGTATTTATATATGCATATTGTTTCAAGCAGTTGTGACTGGCAGGAGTGCAACAGATACAGAAATAACTGTTTATGTGACTCTCCAGAGAACAGAGAGGAGCAGCCCTTACAACAGAGAATTACTAATGTCACCCAAGTAAGGTCTTCTGCTTCACTCCCTGACATGATTATTCAAATACCAGCATTGTAAACTGGGGTAAGATGAGCATACTGAAGTCCACATTCCTTCTTGACTGCTAAGGCAGCCTTGGCAGGAGCCAGCAGTCCTCCAAACACATTAAAACATATCATCTGATGCTTGGTGCCCCACTTGCACGGAAATGACGGTTGCTAGCTCGGACCAAACCAGTTCAGAGGGTTATTTTTGATTGTACTTGAGCACATCGACATGACTGTTCACGAGGAAAAAGGGAGTGGAAGGAATGTCCCCTCAATTTACCTTTATCCCATTGTTCTCCTTATAGCATGTGAGGGATATAACTATATTTAGGCTGACAAGAGCAGGCAGTGCAGCCTATACTGTGCTCGCAATGTGGGGGTTGACACAATGCAACAATGTCCTTTTGAAGATGTCCCAGTGTAGAGGTTGGGCAGGTCTAGCAAAAGAGCTCTGGAGAAACTGGATTTAGGTTGAGTGGAGGCAGGGGATTAGGGTGGTGGACATCTCTGAAGTGGGTTGCAAAGTAGGACATTAGGGAGATATTCACACAGTCTTAATAGAGCATCTAAAATAGATGTGATTCAGAGGACCAAGACTACAAGTCTACTCTCTGTATTTCATTGCAGGAGAAGCATGTGCCTCCATAAGGGAATTCAGGATTCCTGAAGTAATTGCAGAGATGTTTTGTAACTCGCTAACAGCAAGCACAACCCAGAAGGTCATGTTTGAAAGATATCACTGATTTTGCTTTGCTTCCTTAAGAGAAGTCAAACTCAAAGAGGCCTTGACCCTATTCCAGGGAACAAGAAGTCTCTTCTCTCTCCCACACCGGGCTGCTTGATGTAAGGCAAGTCCAGTCCCTTCGCAGAGCTGCATGGGAGATGATGCTGGTGGACACTAGAGACTGCTGAGATACTCTGACTGCACCAACAAACTGTCACATTCTGTCTATAGTTAGACTCAGTATTTGCTAAACAGGATGCAAAGTTCACGCACTAATCATAATTAAAGGATATGCTATGAGTTTTTTAATTAGCAGGTATTTCTTCTTTTGGAACAAGAGGGCTTGAGTTATATCACTGGTGCTGCAATGAAGTTAGAAGTCACCATGATGTACAGTGTAGAGACAACCAAAAATTATTCCTATGGCCATGGATTCATTGAATTACTTAACACCCTCACACAGAATTCTGGCATTTAATAACGCTAATGGGGTACTTTGAGATCTATATACAGAAGAACTAAAGGAGGAAAATGATCATTATATTCTCCCACTGTCATCTGCAGGTTTCAAAATATATTACAGTCCTTCACTAATTGTCACAATGCCCCACTAAGTCAATATTATTATAATCATTTCATAAGTGCCGAGAGACTGATTCTGATCTCACTCATGTGGATTCAGTCACAACACCATACCTCAGCTAGACAACTGTCTCTTGCATTCCAGAGTTATGGGAACATCGTGGGTTGGAAACTTCTCCTAAAGAAAATAAACTACCTTTGACCACAAGGGACCTGATTAGAGGACTGTAACATTGCCTCATGTACATGGCAAGTCTAGTTCATCAGCTCCATTGCCTTCATGGTGTTTTACAGCACAGGTCCTGTCTCACAGGAGAAATCTGACAATTCTAGGCATGATTCTGAGGTTCTTTCAGACGGGGACTTGGGAGCTGACTCAGGGGCTCACACTTTAAGGCAAAACTCTCCGTTTACGTCACTGCAAATGACAACAAAATCCAAACAACTTGTTCAAGATTGCACAGTGGTATCAGTGAAACTGCTCAGAGTGAAAGCTGAGAGTCCTCACCTTTAACCAGCAGATAACCCTTCTCTCTCTGTGGTTTTGGACTGCTAACAGTGCATTAGGTAACATGGTACATAGCTGTAGGCAGGGATAGGGAGTTAAGAATTCAATTTCTGAGAGTTATGAGAGGTCCATTGTCAAAGCACTCACCTCAGTGGGTGACCTCAGTATTGGTCTCCACAAAATGGGAAGAAGAAAACAATCCTGCTTTATACATTGCTTTGAGATTCACACATAAACCACATTTTCTACAGCTCCGATTCTTTGTTAAAAAATTCATAGCATCATTTTCCCTCCTGCCCCCCATTCTGCTAACCAAAACTCAGGGTCTTATGGGTTATTCCAGGGGAATCAGGAGCTGGAAAGAAGTCTTTCTTTTATGATATCTTGTTTATTTGCAAAGAATGCATGGAGTCATATTTTCTTCCATGCAGGAGAAATCAAACAAGCCAGAGACAGTTTCTTTGCTTACAGCATCAAACTCTAAGCTTTTCCTTCGGGTCAGGCTACCAGCTGCTTAAACAGGCTGTGCTTCAACTCCTTTCTTTCTCCATATTTGTATTGAAGTTTTGTTCTCTCTTTCTTTCACGTGCATACACACCCTCCCTATTTTTTCAGTGTCCATTGAAGTTGTCTTTCCTGAGTGGCTAAAGTGCTTTTATGGCCTCTGGCTTGGCTAGCAGCCTGCTATCATGTCATAGGAGAGTTTAACCATTTAGCTAGAGTGAAAAATTAAATTTAACTCAAGCTACAATGGCACTGGTGATCCTCAAGCCCCAACAGCAGTGGCCAAAGCTACATGGTACTGTGTTTCTGAGAGTGTATACTCAGGAACATGAACTCTACACTTCTTAGGAGAATTTCTTCACAGCAGTTCAAATGTTTTTCTCCATGGCTCTGGCAGATGCCCAGGGAAATTCTCTGAGGCACTCCGTACTGAAGCTCCTCTGTTAACTTGCAGGGCATGCTTTTCCTCCCAACAACACAACTAGAAAGTCAGTTGTAGCAGGAAGAAGGATGCAGAAAAGAGGATGAGCTTGGAGTTGTTTAGTTTTTCTAAATGCAAAATGTCTGAGAGTGTAGCACAAGCAGAGAGAGGTAAGATCTGAAAATTTCAGAGGCAAGAGGAAAAAAATGATATTAGGTTCTGTTATGATTTACTGGGACTTGACTCTACACCTAAGATTGTGAACTCTAGCGAGAGCAACATAGAAGGAAAAAAGGAGGAAGGGAAAGCAGAAAGAAGCTAATAGAAGCAAGAAGATACATTTGGGAAAAGTGGGAGAGGCATTGGAGGAAGAGGAGAGGTGGAAGGAACATGAAGGAAACAGAACCTGAAAGATAAGATTAAAAAAAAAAAAAGAGAGAGTAGGAAATTGAAGAAAATAGTTTGACCAAATAGGAAGAAAATAAGACAGTCAAGAGGAAAGGGAATAGAAAAAGAAGCAAGCAGGCTTTTCCTCTAACAGGTAAGAATTTAGGATGCTTCTTCCTACATCGGAAAAAAAAAAATAAAGTAGCACTTTATTTAGAGATTGAGTTGAACTTAGTTTTGGATTAGGACTGAGCTCCGGGATAATCAAGCCCCTCAGAGCTAGTGGCCAATTTTGGAGAGACTGGCTGCACTGGCCCCTCCTGCAGCACAATAAAGACTTCTTATGTCCAAGAGCACCATCAAGTGGTGACGGGAAGAGGATATTAAGGCAGCCAAAAGTCTGTCTTTTGGCGCAGTAAATTCGCATAATGGAAAACTACACAGAAAAATTTATTCCCATGTAGCATCCTTCACGCAGGGAATCCTGCGCCTCATTGCAGAGGAGGGTAAAAGAACAGATAAAGGTCTACATGGTGGTGTACGATGTTGTATGCATGGTGCGTAGATGGGGCTTCTGATTGCAGTTAGAGAGGTGGGGAAAACAAGGTGGGAATGGTCCAGAGAGGAAACAGAAAGGACAGCGATGGAGTAGGGAAGTAGTTGCAGTAAGGAATGCAGAGGGAAGGAGCAATCAGGAGAATGTGCCTGGAGTCAAGTGTGAGAGTGAGAGGGAAGGATGGGAAGGAGCAGCAATTGGGGGAGGTCATTAATTGGAACCAATAAAATCACATATCATAGATCTTTGCAGAGGGCTTGGAGCAATCGGAAAAGCAACTCAGAAAGCTCCTCACTGGGGAATTACCTCTCCTTAACACTAATCCACCTTCCCTTGAATTGCAGTGTTCCTGACTGCTGGTGCTGTGCCCAGTACGGCTTTGGGAAGAATAACCTAAGGGATAATTGTGAATAGGTCAGAGTTCAATGAGTCAGTGACGATGGATTTTAACAAAAGAGTCAATGTGACAAAAGCAGCCTGTGTGCATGTGTGTGTCTGTGTGCCTGGGATGCTGGAGCATGAACCTGACAGAGAAGATACAGATTAGATTGTGACTAATGTAAATGTGAGATCTCAGTAAAGGAAGCACTAGAAGCAGCATATCAACAATTGTCCCTCACACTTATCTGCCAGTTTTCACTCAAAGATCCCAGTGTTTTAAAAAGACAGATCAGAATCACCTTCTTTATTTTACACCTTGAAAAGCAAAGACATGGATAAACAAGTCATTTGCCCAAAAAGCATAATCAAGGGCAATGTCTTGGTTCTGTGATGAGCACCCTGCAAAATGGTCTGTGCTGCCTCCATGCAAGGAGAAAGAAGAGCATTTCACCGAGGCACAGGTAGTTCCTTGCGTGGTTTAAACTAAAAGGGGGTAGATCAGGCTAGATATAAGGAAGAAATTTTTTACAATGAAAATTTTTTACTGGCCCAGGTTGCCCAGAGAGGTGATAGAAACCTCATCCCTGGAAACAGTCAAGGTCAGGTTGGACAGGGCTCTGAAAAACCTAATCTAGTTGAAGATGTCCCTGCTCACTGCAGGGAAGTTGGACTAGATGACCTTTAAAGGTTCCTTCCAAGCCAAACCATTCTCTCATTCTATGATTCTAAGCCTGCAGAGGCAGGAAGTTACAGTGGAACTGAGATGTGGTGGAGTCCAGGCAGACAAACAGGAGAGATGAAAGGGAAAGCTGAAGGAGATATGAGTGTGGCTCACACAGGAGTGACACCACCAGCCTTACAGCTAGCACTGGCAAGGGAAAAGGGAGCAGTGCTAATGATGGGACTTGGCTGAAAGGCAGAGAGAAGAGGAAAGAGGGCTCAAACAGCAGGAAAAGAGCAGCAGCTGGTGAGGCATAATTCACACCAGGAGGTAAAAGAGAGAGAACAGCTGAGGAAGACTGCCTTCATCAATAGCACTGAGAACCATGGGGAGGTCACAGAAAATGAGGGGAAAAAAGGGAGGGTTTCACCAGTGTAATAATTACAAGAGACACTGATTTCCACTGGGCAAGACCTCTATTGTATCACCACCAAGAACAGCTACTTCAGTCAAGTAAGAGCTTCGAGAAAGACTCTGACATCTTACTTTAAATTTGTAGGCACCTTAAATTCACTGTGGGGTTTTTTAGGGTGGTTGTTGTTTGTCTCTTTCTTCAAATGGTTCCCATTTAGATACATCTCTTCTAGACATTTGGGCCTATCCCTTACTCTGGCAAGGAAGAATCAAAGCCCCAGGGGAGCTTTGCCATCTCAGCTTCAGAGGAGTTCTGCCACGGTGACCTGTGGGACAGCGTAGGCTTCTCTGAAGCACTGTGGGACACATGGAGGAGTTTTTACTTGTCTCATTAACCAGAATGCCTTTGTAGCTTCCAGCTGCCTCAGAGCAGTGCTGAGGTCAGAAAGGGGAACAAATAGGATTTCTCCCCCTCCTTTGCCTACCATGTGCAAGCACATGCTGGAAATCTTTCTCCAGCAGGCTTCAGAACCTGTTTAAAATGCAGTAATAAATGAGTCAAATATTTCCTCAAATCAGACTCTGGAGTCTCAACTTCCTATCAGACAATTTTCTACCTCTTCCCATCATGCCTGTTCCACACAGTACCAGTAATTCTCTTTTCCCTCCTCTTCTTTTGGGGTGATTAATAATTAATTATTATTAAAAGGAAAAGTCTGAGGGGGCCAACTTCTAGTTTTGCAACCAAAAGACCAAAACTGACACTAATTATAATCCTAGTCACTTTTCATTCTGCTAGGCAAAGTCTGGGTGTATGCCAAAATGTTGTGCATTTACTCTTGACTGCATCTAAAGGTAACGTGACAGGGAGGGATGATGAAATGCAGCACGTTCTCATGAGCATTGGAAGGAGCTCATATGAGGCAAGACAGAAATGAAGAGGTCTCAGCTTTCAGAAACCCCTTTTAAGAGCTCATCTGAGGAACCATAGCAGAATTGACTGCTTCTGACTTCTGCTAATACCCCATGCTGAATATTAATGATAAACATAATAAAATATGTATATAGTGTAATAGGAATAAAAACCCTCATGTAGCACCATAGATTTATAATACTGCTTTACATACACGTTCAGACAGCTGAGTAGCTGTGGTGAACATGGAGCCTGCTGCAAGGAATAAACACGAGCTCCCTGCTGTAGATACTTATTCATGCTTATGCCAGTCTTTCCCCATGCCTACTGCATAGCTTTCAGGTCCCTTTGCTTACCAGTTCCCAGTGTGGTTACACTCTCTTACACAAACTTAATAGCTTCATCTTTGCAGTTACCCTAACACCTGGAAGTATTTAAAGCTGAGGAGAAGTGGCAGGGGAAGGAGTAGGGTTGCTAGTGTTCAGTGAACCTGTCCCACAAGAGGTTTCAGTATCAACAAACCAAAAAATTGTAACAGCTTAAGTCTCTCCAGCAGATGACCCACCTCCATGTCTGCCCTACAGCTGGGTACATTCTAGCCTTTTCACCACTGTGGATCTGCACGGAGCAGTTCAGGACAACTAGGCATTCCCACAGCACCAGAGAGATGGTTCCCCATGCACAACACTGCAAATGGGGATATGTCCTGTTCTATGCCCTGAACAGTCACCTATGGGAATCAACACTAGAGAAGCCTGAAGAGAAAGGTCTGAAAAGAAACCAGAGTTTAGAAAATAAAGATGATATGGTGGCTACTTTCTCCTGTGGTCTCCAGCAAGGACAACATCTGGTTTTTGGCTGTTATGCCAAAAACCCTACACTTTTTTCCCCCCAACTGTCTAATTTGGTTTAGCAAAAGAAGTTGCCTCTTGCTACAAACTTTGCCTTTGTTACTCTGAATAACATCCTTCCTTCACTCTCAATTCCAGTCCCTTTCTGCCACTCTTTTTCTTCATCTTTTATGCTTCACTGTCCTCCTTCCACTAATTTGCATTGCCAAGACTGAAGATCGCTCCTTTTTTTGTGTGGCCTAGGGGTAGTGATGTTTCCAATTAGGTTTGGAGAAGACTTTTTTTGTTGCCTGCCTGCCCTTAGACACTGCAGTAACGCGAGTACCATGCAGAGTTCCTCCATAGTGTGGGTAGGACTGGACTTGGGCCTTTCTCTGTGATGGCAGCTCCTCTATGAGGGAAATTTTTATTTTATGTACTGATTAAAGAACAACAGAACAACCAGAATGCTTTCCACAATGCCTCTCTCTCATCCAGCGGCTTCCTAACTCTTCTTCCTTACCACAGCAATCTCTCAGGTTTCTTGCAATGCAGACTCTTTGCAGACTGCTTTTGTTATCCAAACCAGTAACCTTTCCCACTAAAGGCAGAGAGAACATGAGATTCTGGAGTTAAATCAGACACTGTACATGAAACAAAACCAAAACATACAGTCATACTTGAGCTTACTGAAAGGAAAAGAGCCATGGTTCAAAAGTGCTGTGAGGTCAGCAATTTCCCTCTCCTTAAAAAAAGAGGGGTGCAATCCCAGGGAGTGCATTGGATGACTCTGGATGAGAGCAGCTTTGGGTACTGCCACAAGTCTGCTGGATGCACCAGGGCAAGTCACTTCACTCTCCAGACTCTTTCTCTATTTTTCTCTTATCTCATAGTTTCTTGAGGCAGAAATGGCCTCAAGATGTGTAAATGAGAACTGTTATGCAAAACCTGCAGAGTAGTAGTAAAAGCAATGATTATGGTAATAACATAATGCAGGCAAACTATCTTAACATGTGTTTACGAACAACGCTATCCTGTACTTGAGACATCCCCTGCCCTGGAGGGTGAACCTATTCATCACACAGGCTGTCTCCAGGGGTCTGACCTGAACAACTGAGCAGCTTCCACTTGGAATTAGACCCCTTCTGGGACTTAAAGCTCTGGAAATTATTTAAAGTGCTTGCAAGCAAATCCATTGTGCCTATCAAACAATTCCCCAGAGACAGTAGGAACAGGGGAAAAATTCTTCCTGTGGAGACTCTGACAGCGATCTTGAAAAAGCACCACGGGAAGCAAACAAGTCCTCACCTAAACACAGCTAGAGTTGTCTATTTCCATTTTCTGCTCTGATCTTCAGCACCTTTGCTTGCTAGCTCTCCAAAAAGCTGTCATCAGAGGTAGCGCACTGGGGAGACATGTTTTTTTAACTAAGTCTGTCCACAGAGTTGGCCAACTCAGCAATCCTACGGAGTCATTTTGTTCTGAACAACTCCCAGGTGATTTATGCTAGAGGAATAGGGTACCATTCTCCAAAGCATTTAAGTTACTGGGGCTCAATGAGGAATCACACATTAATGTAGCAGCTGCCCAAGTACAGGTTTAAGATGGCACACAGGATCTTCTGCAGTATCCAGTAAGTCAAGGAAAGGAGATCCTGCTGTGAACTGCCCTCCACCAAAGGTTACTGCCTAGTCTGCTCTGCCAGCTTTGGGATTTGCTATTTTAACTTTTTAAGCCAAACTAGCTGTCCTGGTTTCAGAAGGGGCAGAGCTAATTTTCTTCATATTAGCATTATTTTGCTTTACCTATTAAGCTGTCTTTATCTCAATCCATGAGTTTTCTCACTTTTGCCCTTCTGATTCTCTCCCCCATCTCACTAGGGAGGAATGAGTGAGAAGCCGTGCAGTGCTTAGTTGCCAGCCAGGGTTAAACCACAACACTAGCTCATTTAAACTGAAAGAGGGGACCTCAGAGACAAGCAGCTCAACTGGAAAGACTTTGAGGGATGGCACCAGCACTAGGGAGGCCACAATCAGCATCTGCAGTATCTTCCACTGACTCAGCTGTTTGCAGAATCGTCTATTGCTCTGTGCCCTCAGCCTAGCCACCAAGTAAAACTTATTCCCAGAAACAATTGTCACAGCAATAACTTGATCACTTTACATTGAGCGAGCCTGTTAGCGTGACATTTAAACTTTTTTTTTTTTTTAATTGCTTTAAATATCTCTGAGTTGACTTGGTGAAGCTCCCTTCCCTTGTTTAGCCCTTTGATAAGAATGTCACCCTAAGAGCACATGAAAAAGCAGTTTCCACAAAAGATCTGGAAGAACCAGTTTATCCAACTGGCCTGCAAATCACTTGCACTCAACTGATACAAGTTTCTTGTGCAAGCCAGGTGATAGGAAAAACAACCCTTGCCCTTAATTAGCAAAGATTAATTCAAACTACAAGAGCAGGTGAGTTTGGCATCTAAGCTGGTAAAATCAGACAAGTTCGACAGAAAAATCTATGCACACAACATATACCCAGCGGGATACACACAGAGCCCCCAGAACACAAGATGGAAGAATTTCCATCATCAAAGCAGAACATCACAGGCAGCTGCAGGCAGCCTGAGGGCAGGGCACAGTTGCTAAGCAACTCTTCTCTGGGTTGGATGTCACATACACTCCCAACCCCAACAACACCAGGTGCATAGAGGATATTTTGCACTGGGGTTTCAATAGAAAGGAACTAATGAAGGGGTTGTTTTCCTGGGCTTTCCCCTAGCACCTTCTGTGCTTCACTTCAAGCAACTTCAAAGACTCTCTAACCAATAATCTCCCTCCAAAAAGATGGTTGGCCTTTGATAGCTGGAAGTGGTATTTGACTGAACCAGTTGCTCATGGCATAAATATTGACATCAGGACCAAAGGGTTGTGTAACTTTCACACTGGTACAAACAGTGAGGCATTTTAGCCTGGCAACATTTTACACATGTGCCCAAAGACAAGTTCAGAAATAGGTAAGTAAATGAGTGAGTAGAGGGCATGGTTAGAGATAGCCAAAAAAAGATAGCTTCCCTCCCCACTGTGCTGGTTGTGGTTGGGATATTTCCTTCACAGTGGATTTTCTTCACAGAAGCTAGTAGGGGGCTATGCTTTGGATTTGTGCTGGAAATAGTGTTGATAACCCAGAGATGTTTTCATTATTGCTGAGCAGTGCTTACACAGACTTAAGGTCTTTTCTGCTTCTCACTCCACCCCAACAGTGAGTGGACTGGGATGTATAGGAAGCTGGGAGGATACACAGCCAGGACAGCTGACCAAAGGGATATCCCAGACCATATGACATCATGCTCAGCATATAAAGCTGGGGGAAGAAGGAGGAAGATTCGAGTTATGGTGTTTGTCTTCCCAACTCTTATGCTTGATGGAGTCTGGCTTTCCTGAAGATGGCTGAACACGTGCCTGCTGATGGGAAACAGTGAATGCCTCGTTTTGCTTTGCTTGTGTGTGCAGCTTTTGCTTTACCTATTAAACAGTCTTTACCTCAACTCACGTGTTTACACGCTTTTATCCTTCCCATTCTCTCCTCCATCCCAACCAGGGGGAGTGAACAAGCAGATGCATGGTGCTTAGTTGCCAGCTAGGGCTAAACCACAAGACCCAGTCACATTTCAAAAGAATGGTAATTTTTTTTTTTCCTCTTTTTGTAAAAAATCTTCCTTAATTAAGATGAAACAGGGTAAAACCATGCGAGGTTCAATATTTTGAAGAAAGTAGAAATATTTTAGGACATCCCAGCTTCTCTCCCAAGTATTTGGCTCCTGAGGCTATCTGCCCAGGAAGCTAAGAGGAGCTGGGTAACTTACAAAGAAGAGATCTTGGACACCTGAGAAGTTTGAAGGGCTGGTGACCTCAACAAAGCAGAAAACAGAGAAAGTTTGACCTACAAAGAACCGAGAGGCCCAGCTCAGGTAGACCTGGAAAGCTAGAAGCACCCAGCTCAGCAGAAGACCCCTAGTGAAAAGAAGTTATTAGGGGCACTAACAACACTGAACCATATTGGTCAGGCAGCATATCTGTGCCCTCTTTCTGCTGCAAACTTCAGCAAAACTCATACCCCACTGCAGAATATCTCAGTCCCAGTGGTCCACTGTTTCCTGAATGGATGAGAATTTCTTTATGAACATTTTCAAACAGGTCTTGCCACATGTGTAAGTTTTTAGTGCTTCTCCAGCCTAAGTTATGGAAGGTTTCCCCTGCTTACAACATTATGTTTGAACTAAACCAGGACATTTTAAGGTACTTAAAAATGCCTTCTGGCTTTGTGGAGCAACTAAGACTCAAGTGACCAAATTTCTGACAGCACTACCTTTGTTCTTTTAAGGAAAGGCAAAAGAGGTGGCTGCCCATGCATGCTGCAAATATTAGCATTCATTCCTTCTGCCCTGGCAGAACTGAGCTGTCTTAGCTGAAATGTATTTATATTTCCATAGATCAAGTTTTATCTAGTGCTCAGTAACCACCATAAATTCTTTCACACCACCCCTAACCTACTTTTACTAGAACATTTCTCTGTAATTATTCATCAGTGCTCACAGGACCATTGTGCCAGGCATGGGATGAGCACACAATGAGAGACAACTCCAGGCCATTAAAGACAGAGATACAAGTATTTGGTATTATTAATTTCATCCTATAAATGAACAGCTGAGGTTCTGGGATCCTTAATCAGGTGCTCAAGGTATTTTGGTATGCTCATGGAAGAGCTGGACACCTTCCCCACATTGACTGAATGACAAAGCAGTGTTTTTCCCCCCATGCAAGTGAGATTATTCTTCCTAAACTGGTTTTCTATGAAACTCCAGACATGTTATTAATGAGCTCTAATTAATTAGAAAGCTAACTGGCCTTTTATTTGAAATTCCAGGGGGCCAAAGAGAAAACCAGGAACTACTCTAAGCACTAGAGCCAAGGGAGGGACAAACATTCTCCCATCCTCCCTTTTGTTGGAACTTGGGCCTTGAGGAAGAGAAACAAATCTCAGTAAGCCTTTCCTTCAGAAATCCCTTGCAGTTGCCCACTGGAGTGTTTATGTGAGCCTGGGCCTCTGAGAGACTTTCCCAGCTGGCAGGGCTCTTACCAAGCTCCACCTTCATGACAAGGGCCTTATGGCTTTGCCCAGCTCCAGTAGTTTTGGGCTTTCACAGCAAAGATTTATTCTGTCCCTTTGGGACAAAATAGCAGCATATCTGGACAGCAGGCAGACAGCTTGCAGATAAACAAAATATAACTTCAGCCTTTCGGCTGAATCTTTTTCCCCCCCCTCCTCTTCTTTTTTTACATAGAAGACTCTGGAGGGAGAAAGAGAGAAAGTGAACAGAAAAGTCCACAGAGAGGAACATTTGTGGGGGGGAGAAGAGGTGAAAGGAAACAAATTAAAATGATGGATAGAATTTGTGTGTAATAGTGCATTATTTATAAAGACAAGTTCAACTGAAAAACATTCCTGTCCAGGCAGGGAGAAAGAAAGGAGATAACTCTTTTTAGTTCACTATGTTCATTAGTGCTATCATCCCGACCCGAGTGCCAGATGCACTGTCTGCAAACCAACGGAGGATTGTGGCCACAGCCAACCATGCTTTGCATAGAACATCTGTGGCTTATGAGTCAAGATTATGAAAGAAAGTCAAAACATTTTCAAAAGCTTCACATGAACATTCAAAATCCCCATACAGGATCAGCTTCCAGACAAGCACAGTAAGAGCAATACTGAAATATTAGGGAAAAGAGACTTCATGGCCTCTTCAGTGATCTTCCAGGGCTACTTTTCCAGGGGTGGAACACAGGAGGAAAGTTGTCAGGTAACACTAGGGATCTTCCAAAAAGTCAAGCCCCAATTTTTCCTTTCTGTCTTGGGCAGAGATATGAGGATTTCCCAAAGCTATTGCCAGGCCAAGAAAAGGCAAGAAAAGGATGGTTCCCTTGAAACCACATGGGCTGTCCACCTAGAAAAGCCTTGGTTTCAAGCTCCTGAGGACAGCTTTCACTCTCCTTTCCAATAGTCCTCTCTAAATTCACTTGAGCTAATACAGAATGTAACTCTGTCCAATATTTTGCTACAATCCACATGTGTTATAAGTGCCCTTTGTCTTCTACAGTTATACTCTTCCAATACAAAAAAAGCACTTGCATTAGCCTTGGCCATGGGGCTTCTCCGTAAACTTGCTATTGCTTACAGTTCCATTATCTAGGAGCTTTTTGGTGATTTTCCAAATATTCTATCTATTATTTTGCTGAAGACAGAAATTAGACTGAAAAGATGGTTACTTACAGGATCACTTCTTTTCTGAAGGTCACTCACTTTTCTTAAAGCTTTCAGTATCTCCTCAGATCTCCCTGCTTTTTCAGAAATAATTGCCAGTATTGCAGCAAAGTTAACAACATTAAGTATCTTAGCACATGCATATGTGCAGCTGTTTGCCTGTGTGTGAAGCAGCTGGTAAGTCCCTCCAGTCCTGAGAGGACCTGCTGGTAAACTCTGCTCTCTGCCACAGCACTTGTACCCTTTTTTTAAAAAAATATAGCCAAAAACATTCTGCTACTGCTCCTGCCTACTTCCCCCTTCTCTCAAATCTCTTAGCGTCCGTGATTCCTGTAAAAATAGATCCTCTCCTGGGGTCAGCTGCCAGCTCTGTTTTGAACCTTTTATAGAAACTGCTTGATGATCCCAACTGGGTCTGACTAGGGCTGGATGGGTCCTGAAGAGCCAAAGCACCCTGGTACAGTATCTTGCCCAGAACAGGTAACCTACAACACATCCTATTGCAAGCCTCCCATACAGCTACGTTACAGTTTGTCCTTTTCATTTTCAAACTATTTTTTTTTTTTTATCCTGTTCAAGATGCTTTAGGGGGAGGGAGAACCAAATTTACGATCGCAGCCATTTTTGAGCCATCATTAATTTCTTTCCCATCCTCATTTACTAATAGACCTACTTTCTCCTTACTGCTACTTTTTCCTCTGATCTGTTTGTAAAAGCCTTTCTTATTCTACTTTAACCCATTAATTTCATTCTGTTTCTCATCTGCCAAGACATACCTAATCCCTCTGATGGCATGTTTTATCAGCTAGGAATTCATCTCATTTCTTTCTATTATGCAGCATTATCCCAGCTGCCTCACTGAAATCGAAGCATAACAGATCTCCTGCACTCACTTTTATCATCCAACTAAGGCTCTGATTCAGCAAGGTAATGCCACCAGGCTCACCCAAATTGTCTCAGTGAGGTCAGGTACTGAAAGTTAGAAGGATACTCTTAAGACCATTGTTCTGCAAGAGCAGGTAAATGCTCACTTGTTACTTCTCTGGGGGGGGGAGGGGGGGAGGAATACGAAGGGGATAAGGACAGAGGAATATGCTCCAAAGTGGAGTTTCTTCTACATTTCTAATGAAGAGATGCTGTGCCTGTCCCCTGCTTCATTCCCCTACTGACATAGAAAAATAAGGGAATCTGCCCAGAAGCCCTGCTGGTGCTTTAAGGTCTGTTTGGATCCCAGAGGAATGGTATAAACTACAGAGGACTGGCACAAGGACTACTTGCAGATGTCAGCTCCATCCTTCTGGTATTTCCCCTTGTGACTGCTGCTCTCAAAACAACAACAGATACTCTGTGGCTCAAATGGGGCACGCTCTCAGGAGGTGCCAATCGACAAGATGCTCTCCACTGACGGTAGGGTAGGGGCTGGGGGGAGTGCATATGTCTTAAGCAATCAATGATATTGAAAAATAGCCCTGCAGGAGGATTAATTATGTGATCTGGAGCAAAAAAAATTCAGCAAAAATAATGTTGGAAAATCTTCACCACTCTTCTGTCCTTCCCGCTGCCTCACTTTCTCATTTGGAAACTCTCTCAGATGCCTCGCTCTCTCTGGATATTTTGATAAAGCTTTTTCTTGTTTCTTTCCCCCCCAAGCAAGTGTGATTTGATTTGGCTTCTCTTTCCTCCCCCTCCCTGGTTTGAGGTGTGTGTTGGTGGTTATCTGTTCAATTCAATCTCCCTGCTTGTTCATTTTCTATACAATTCCTTTACACACCCTCCCTTCAGCCAAATGGATTTTTTTAATCTACCTTGTATTTTAAGTTGTCTTGATATTGTTAGCCTTTGGGCTTACGAGACTGTGTTGTTAATACTTTCCCATCTTCTCTCTGCCCCGTCTGCAGCTCATACTAGAGGACAGCTTTGCATTCCTTTCTATCAACTCCATAATTGGTTTGCAGAAAGTTTTAGCATCCTCATTAGAGATATGTCAGAACCAATACCATGGGCCTGATTCTCCAGCAATAGAAAGTGAAGAACTACCAAGGCAATGAGAATCATTTAACACCTGCAAGGGCAGATTGAAGCCACTGCATCCAAAAAAACCTGTTTGAAATCATGGGGTTGGCCTCTTCTATAATGAACTGAAAGTCCAGACAGAAATGCTTCCAGATGCTTATTTGGCTATTCAAGCTCTGGTTTGGGATGGGCAACTTTAAGTAAGTTGGGATGATCATTTGGGTATAGCAATACCTCCAGAAGCTTAAAATACTCTTAAAAAGTGGACTCTTGGGTTATGTGGAGTGTTTGCCTGACCAAGTAGATTTCAACCCTTACTTTCAGCCCACCATAGAAAAGCTTCTCCTCCCCAACCTTTCTTACAGCTGACCACTAGCTCAGAAGCCCATCACTTACAGTATTTTTAATTTTTCATTTATTTATTTATTTATTTTTACAAAAGAGAGTTGTTGGCCACTCAATGTGTGAACGTCTCTGATGAAATATTTCTTTGCTAGCAGTGTTTTTTTTTTCCCCAATAAATTTTTCAGTAATAATAATAAAAACCCCTCATACTTTGATTCTAAAATACCTGAAAGCTTTTCCATTATTTCTTAACAGTTTGATCTGGCTTTTCTCAGTTTTGATTTTTTTTTCTTTTTACAGTGTGTGACCAGTATATAAAATATCTCCTCATTTATTTTTTCCACACTTCAGTACTGAAAATTCATTGTTTGTTGCATGTGCACTTGCTATATTCATGGCACAATAGTTTCTTTGCCTCATTTAACTCCAACATACTCCAGTTGGGATAAAGCAGAGTGCATAATATTACTGTCCCAAAAAAATAGCACTTTAGTTTCTCAATAAATTAAAATCAAACTCATTGTGTGGGTATGTCTAAAGAGATTTACTTTGACCATGAACTGAGGAAATATATGTTGGGACCTGTTAGTGGCAGTGAAGCTGAGAGAGCCTTTCGTTTTGCACAGAAGTGAGAAGAGTCCAGCTTCCTCCTCTACAGCTATTTTTGGCCCTCAGGGTGCTAATGAAAATAAAAGCTTTATGTGCCTTACTCTAGGTGAGCCAACTGCAGTGATGATGCCCAGAGAGAAGGTAGTTAAATGGAGAAATACTTCTAGTCTTTTTTTTTTAAAAGAAAAAATGGAAGACAAAAAAAGAAAAGACAAGACTGTCTTGTCAAACACTCATGAACTCTTCCATTGTTTTGACCCACTGTTTTGTTTCTGCTTAGTATGGAGACCATTCTGAATTAATATCTGTAGCAATGCTTGTATCTTTAGTCCCTCAATAATTCAAAGCCCAAGCTCTCCAGACATGGGAATCAACCCCATAACACGTACCCTATTAGAAGAGGTCAGGTTAGGTTTTGACATATCTATCTAACCATAGTCATTGCAGGATGTCAAAGCATTTTCAAAATATTTGCTAATGAATCCTCATAGCCCACAGTGAAGCTGATCAGCGTTATTTGAACTATCCAATCAATGAAAAGAAACCAGCAGTGATTTGACCAGGGTCACACGGTCAGTTGGTACCACAGATGGAAAGACAGCCGAGTGAGCATCCTGATACCTACCCACTCCCAGATCAATCTGAGTAGGAAGGGCTAAGCTGGGCAGTTTGCCCTGTTCTTCTTGTTTCAAGAAGTTAGAGGGAGCCCCAGAGATCACTGCTTCAAAGGAGATGAGAAATTTTTTGCCCCTTATCTGCTGGAACCACTCTGACCCTTTGTTCATTATACTGTAACTATGAGATCATGCTTACAGTACCACTTAAAAAGGAAACATGTTTCTAATGAGTCTCTCCTTTTTTAATAAAACAAACCCTTATTTTTACGACCTGGCTTTTTCTCTTAAAATATAGTCAACCTGATTCACAAGGGAATCTCTGGTCAGAAGTTCTACACAAGGGAAAAAATTTGGCTCAGAAAAAAAGTTTGAATTACCTTTTTGATCCATCATTATACAACCTCATTTTCTTCTGCTCTAATTTTTTTTCCTCTACTGTTGATCATATCTCCCTTTATTGGTATTCTAGTCACATGTATTATCCCACCCAGTTTCTGTAATACCAACTAAATCATCATTGTTTTCATGCATCAGAACATCTCACTGTTCCTGCTTAGTCATTTCCTTGATTTCTTGTGTTGAGACACTGAGGAAATAGTTTTGTTCGTTTTCTTTCACACCTTCTACCCTCACTTTCCTTTTTTTGTTTGATTCCCTTTTTCTTAGTCCTGGACAAACCTAGAGAGGTAGTGAGACCATACCTCCTGCTCATCTTTGGGTGCTTTTTCAATAGCAATTCATATGTTCTATACCTGACTGCAGCTTAATTCAGTCGCTATGAACCTTATGGTTCAATCTTCCCCATTGAGAAGTCATCAGTGACTTCCTGCTCCAACTCTGTTCTCATCCTAGTGGATCTCCAACATCTCCTCTTCTGTCAGACATCCTGGTGTTCTCAGTAGGGATGGCAATAGGACTTCCACCTTCCCTCCCCTTCTCCAGCACCACCAGCCCCCAGAAACAGAAAGCAGCATACAGCCCTACAAGTACCTTCATGCCCTCTTCTCTTGGCCATTGTCCTCATCAAACCCTTTTCCCACCTGGCCCCACACCACACTTGTGGTTTGCTCATTTGCCTTACTCTCCTGTGTGGTCTCTCCCCATGAGGCTTGGCTCTATTAGGTTAGAGCCACCAAGGCTTTAAATTCTCATTCCCAGTAATGTCAGTGAAGGAAGCCAGTGGAGACTGGAGATGGTGTAAAAGGACAAACCCTGCCACCAAGCCCTCCAAAGGCCTGCCAGCTCTTTCCCCAACCACATTGTAAGAATACTCCTGATCCAAGGATGCTCATGCCTGGGAATCTGCCCAGTTTTGGCCTCTGCCCTCCTAAAATTAGTGATTATTCTCCCCACCACAAATATAAGCTTTTATCTCTGCCACATAGCCACTGCTGTTTCCTGTGATTTCCCTTATGACAGTTTCAGGCCCTGCCCTACAGTCATCCACCTTTCTCCAGCCCTCTTCCTTTATTCCATCAGCTCCTTCACCAACAGTAAAAGGAATTGCATCTCCATGAAACTGGCAATTGGAATTTTTAATAGTACTAAAATAATTTAGTCCATACTACAGGTAATTTTATTAACAGTCAATATTTTCTGCCCTAAATGACAGATTTATTACAGCACATTATTTTTATTATTGAGTGTAATCATATCCCCATGCTACTGAAATCCCCTGGGCATCCACTGTGCTCTAGCAGTAATAAATAACTAACGCACACAGAAAAACTTCGCTAAGGTGAATTTAAGGTTGTGGGCACATATCAGTGATTTGAGTGCATATTGCCTCTCAAGAACATTGAGGTTAACAAGTTGTTTGCAGGCAACAGCACAAAACAATTCTCATTTCTTATGTATTTCTGTCCTATGTCCCACATAAGCCTATGCCATAGGGCTTTTCTCCAGGTGTTCGCTTGTCTCTCCTATGGACATACTTTATTTGTCCTGTCTCCCTGTTTCCTTGTGGCAGTTAGCATAAGTTAGGACTGGCTGACAATGATATTAGCATATGAACTTTAGTTAACCTTATGGGATAAGGGAATAACTTAGATTTAAGAAAAAGAAGAGTAACTTAAGCAAGAACTACTTGTCCAGATGAACAAATTGAGAGCACCAGCAGTGGCAACAGACAGCTGTTGGGCACTGAGAGTATTTCAATGTGCTAATCAAGTATTGGATAATGTCCACCAAAACCTGTATCTGGCAGCACCTGGAATCACTCATGGAGAAAACCCAAGCGACCATACAAAGCCAGCATTGGGATCATGCACAGCAGAGCTGGAGCTGTTACACTGACCCATCCAACTTTTCTTCTGAGCTGTGTCCATGTTCTCCATGGAAGAGGGAAGTTGTATAATTCATAACAATGCATATATCGGTGATTAAAGCATTCTGGTATCTAAGTCTATTGAGTTTCTACAATATCATTTGGTTCTAAGTGGCAACAGCCCTGTCTCCCTGCATGCACATCTACACAGCATCCCAATGGTCACAGAGCCACAGCTATGGCAAGAGGCAGCACCTGTTGCATTTGCTCCAAGCTATGCATGTACTCATCACTCAGCTGAGAGGACACACGGGGCAAGTCACACTTCAGCTCTCACCATCGACTTTTCTGCCAGTGAGGGCACTCATTTAAGTATGTCTCCCTAGCCCAACCTCCAGTTTTCTTAGTACTTATAAGAACATTGTATTTTTTGAATTGCCTATCCTGTTAGGAAATTTGGCTGAAATCAGCCAACTGATACCAAAGAAGAGCAGGACTGACAGGCTGACACACAGGCAGACAGAATGATTGCTTGTCCCTTGCTTCTTTAAGAAGCCACAATAAAAAACAAAAATGAAACAAACCTGGAAATGTAAAAATTCCCATTAAGGTGAACCACTCAAACATCACTCCTGTGCTGCTCAAACTGCATTCCTACAGAACACCATTTCACCATTTCCCCATCACTGAAGAGTTTTAAAGCTATGCACCAGAGGGCACAGAACTATTTGTTATCTATTCCAAATAATAACCATGCTGCTTTGTTACCACATTAACCTTTGATCTTTTTCAGGTAAAAACTTAAATCTCACAATCAGGGAAGATGAGGTTTATCTGTGGAGGCAGGCCAGTGCAGCATGCAGGAGCACTCAGACAGCAGGGCATGAGGTGGAATTGTCAAACTTAACCTCGTAGGCTGCTAAACACCTCCTAGAGCAGCTGCCTGACCTCAGCATCTGGCAAGGTCACAGCACTCTGCTGCAGAGGGAAAGATTGCCTTCAGCATGCTGTTTGTGTAAATGAGGATTGGTGTGCTATGTATGACTGTAAATAAACCAATAAAGCTCCTTGCTTAAGCTTGGAATATTCTGGTTCTTTATAGTCACACAATGGACTAAAACTACTTGCAAAGTTGAGCAGTGTTTTGCTTTATGTCAGGGCCTCTCCACAGTGGAAAAGGAACAAAGAGCTTAAATGATTTTGCTAAACACTCAATCTTTTCTCTCTAGTTTATAAACTCTTTGCTTGTACTGCTTTTTAAGATGTTTGCATGTTACATGCTCAAACCACACCAATAAGCCTGCAATAGGAGCTGAGCAAGATATGATATATCTACTACTGTGCAGAAAGTTTTCCTGCTTTCAGCCCAGTATAAGTCAAAGCATTGATGTTGCCAGCAAGAAAAAATTCCGAAAGAGGGAAAAAGAGGTTGGACAACAGAAAAAAAAAAAAAAAGGCAAGACATTTCCTTTCAAGCTAAGCTTGAAACAAACACAGCATTTCCGTCAAGTGCTGCACAGCTGCTGGGGTTCAAAGCCACTGTTCTTCCCAATGGGTCACACTTCTAGACTGGCCTACCTCTCCCATGATGCACGATAGCTTGTGAGAGCACAACTACCACCTTGCTTCCTGCAGGATACTTCATGCTCTTCTAACAGGTCATGCTTTATAAAGTAGCATAGGAAAAAAATCTTTCCCTTTGCAGATCAGCACAAATACATTCTGGAACTCTGATTCTTTATGTGTTATTAAGCACTCATGCTGTTATGGGGGGGAATAATGCAATTTTTACTTATTTGTTAATAGACAAGCTAGAATTTTAAAAATATTTAGTATTTCACAATATCTTCTATGAGTTAAGTACTCAGTACAGTGGGATTTAGGTGTCTAAGCAAACAGGGTGCTTTGAAGAGCTAAGGCATAAAGAGCTTTGAGATCCTTGAATGAAGGAAGCTATAAGTAGCACAAAGAATCACTGGCTACGCAGGCAAGAATTGTCATTATCACCTTATTTTGTGATAACAAACCCCTGTATAACACTTCAACACATTAGGCATTAGCAGAGAGATAAAATATTCCCTAAAATAGGAAGCTTCCTTTAATAAGACTGAAAATTGCTGAGCTGTTGGAGAAATTCCTATCTTCTTAATGCTTTTTGTATTAGATCTTTGACCCACTGGTATATTATTCCTCAGAATGGAATTGGAAAAAAGGTTCTACAATAATGAGCATTCACCTGGGTCATGCTCAAAAGTACTGCACAATACACCAGAACACAGTCTGTATGAAGGGGTTGGAGTTGGCCTTGGGGCTGGCTAGGGCAGCGAATCTCCCTCTCAACCCTCTGGTACCTCCTGCAAGCTTAGCACAGCCCATGAAGCCAACAAAGAGCTGGAAGGAAGAGAAAGAAGTGTTACAAGACAGAAAGCAGGAGGAGGACATTTGAATTTCATAAGACAGGTTAACCCCGCAGGGCTGAGAGAAGCAAAAACAACTTATTCTGAATAAACATGATATGGAAATTGCAGAGATAGAATTGAGCATGAATTTATCTAGGAAGCTACAGCACAAGTTGGTTTGAGATGCCATCAGGAAAACACCGTGAAAACTGAAGACAAGAGAAGTGATCTTACCAGCCAAGTCTGAATCCTAGAGTCCTTGTTCCCAGAACCCATACTTTCAACCCACCAGGCTGAAACACATCCTCAAGGAGCACATTGCATGCTTTGTGTTTGCCACCTCCTAGATCATGTCCAGGCATTGCCAATGGGAATGCTACTTGATATTTTCTGAAACAGCAGCAGGGAACATGTTAAGAGTTAAGCAGCAGGGACTGCTGTGGGCCAGTGCTTGACTCTACATCCCAGTCTTCTCACTGGTTAGCAGAGATGCAGCAATTCACCAAGCCTAGGTTCTTCATTCTCTCTCAATAGCAGGAAAGATGGTAAAGGATAACAGACACAACATGGAGGCAGGCATACTCTACAATGAAGCTGCGTGTCCTTGTCCCAGGCTGTCATCCTTGGTGCAACTGATGGTCCCAGGCAAAATAGAGTCTGAGTGTATAAAGGTATTTGACAAATGAGCTCCAAAGAGCCTAGCTGATGTGATTTAAGATGTTACCTCTCTCCAGCTGTCTGCCCTGTCCCTCTGCCAGAAGTTACTGCCCCAACAGCAGGTAAAGCAGAAGAAATGTGTCCCTGCATCTTGAATGCTCTAGCTCAGGCTGGTGTATTAGCATAAACTTCCAATGAGGGGTGGGTTTGTGTTAATACATCAGATGAAAGCTGCAGGCACTGGAGCACGGGCATATGTCTCATTCTGCCAAGTCTCCAGTCATCTCCAGCAAAGGAGCAGAAAGGACAGCTGAGGGTATTAAAGTCATGTGTGCTGGGTACAGCTAGTCATATATATACACACACACTCAGTACTCTGCTGAACATACTGCTTTCAAGTTCATTAGCCTAAAGCCTGGTGATCTGCAGACCCACCAGTGCACAGCCTGGACAATGACTATCGAGCATTGTAAGACAAACAATTAATGCTAAGGAGCACACTTAAAATGGCACAGCTACAAGCCTGCAAGGGAGGGAAGGGTGACTTCAGTAACCTCCATCACAGACCTCTTAAACCTTTTGGGAGAATGCCAGCTCATACCCTGGCTCAGTATCAACAAGAAAGTTGATAATCATCACTCAACCAAAACTTCTTTAGAATTATAAAAGTGCGAACTAACAATTTACTGGAAAAATTCCAGGTGGAAAAAAAGGCAGAAAAATCTGGGCAGCTCATTTTAATATCCATTTCTGCTATCAGTGTCAGTGATGCACATTTATGCTAAACGTTTCTTTATCTCATGCAGCATAAGACTTGCTTTTTACATGAAAATCATTTGTGCTTTGGAAAATCCTGTAATGCGCTGATTTGCTTTGCTTTCTGTTGTATGCTCTTACTTTCTTGTTTGTTTTGTGCTTGTATCTCTTGCTTATGATCTCTCTGTATGCTGAAAATCCAGTACAAATATTTAGTAAACAATAAGAAGCTCATTGCTGCTTTCAAGCAGAAAATTTGTCTCTGCCTCACAGAACATCTATTTTGGCTTGTATTTAATTTTTTTAATAATGCATGAATGTATATCTATAGATCAGATCTTTCCTTACTTAGATTCTATGGTGGCGGGTGCTTTATAAAAGTCAATATAGATAGAATCAGCTGTAATCCATTTATGGCACACTCATCTTTGATCAGAAGATATATCAACTGTTCCTTTTCATATACAACAGGCAGAAAACTTCTTTTTCACCACATTGATTTAAAAGCTTTAACATTTTGTGAATTTAAGGACCCCTGGATGATTTTCTGTTCTGATACTTCAGGAACACTTAGAGCAGCCCTGATCTGGAGACCACAGAAAAAAGCCATGACATGGGTAACTTATCTAGCATATTCCCTCTAAGTGTTGTTCTAGCATAGAATCAATGGGTAATGTATAGAGACGCAGGAAGAAGTCCTAGAGCTCTCCCTTCACAGGACAGATTTATCATCCCAGTCAGGGTCTCTGTAATTCACTCAACTCTTTACTTTTCCTTGCAATTTCAGGTAGAGCCCAAATGCTTTTGAACTGCCATGCTGACATGTGTTCCTCCCTGTGAAATCTTAGGTTAGTCTACTTTTTTTTTTTTTTTTTTTTAAATAGTAACCTGATTTTGAGTGCCCAGCTACATACCAGAGGCCACATGGACTTCACTGATGATGGCATTTAAATTCGATGGGCCAATGTGAATCTCAGACTACCTAGGATACACAGATGTGAGATCCGGGCTCCATCTACAGAGAAGGGAGAGGAACAGTCATCCTAGAAGAAAAATTTGGACTCAGGAAGAATCACTGAGGCATGTGACTCTTCCATGGACAATATTGTAAGCCAAACTTCTGTATTTATTTATTGATAGAATAAAAATAAACATTTATGGATCCACTACCCATCATTCTTTTTAGTGGGAACTTGGTTTCCACAATATCAGACACATCTGTCCTTTTAAAGTATTTTAACTGTTGGTCTGAATGTAGCTATCATGTGCCTCAGCCAGAAATGGAAGGTATTTTAAAAAGCAGGAGCTTATGCTGGAAGCGTTGATGCTGGTTGAAATCTCTCAAGCAAGTATTAAGTCCTCAGTAGGTGAAATGAGGAAGCCTCAACATGCTCTTACTGCCGCTCTCCAGCTTTGAGGCTACTCATTGTAATTAACTTCACCTTTTTCTTAGGTTTGCTTAGATGACCACTAGGTGATGGGAGAGCCTCCCTAACTGAGCCTTTCCAGGGAAGAATACTAGTGTTTCTGTATTTAACTTGGCTATGTAACAGATCTGTTGTTACACAAAGCAAATGGGGGTTTTTGGGATGACAGAAGCATCATGGCTTCACCAGTTTAGACTGGAAGCAGAGGACTTTGAGGCCACCCTGGAGGTTTTCAGGCAGAACAACTGTGAAGCTAGAGCTATAAATTTAATCACTCTTTATTGATGTGGTGATGTTGGGTGTATTGATGGATTATATTGCTAAGCAGTGCATTCTCCCCATGTTTTTTCCCCCCCTTGAGCAGATTAACTGCAGATTCCAAAATACTGTCCAGCAGAGATATGCATGTCATACTGTTTTTGCTTTGCTTGCCTCCCACATAAAAGAACAGCTGTGAATGTCAGCTGAGGCTGATTTCTCCTGCACAATGGCCTATCATTTTTGTAAAAATAAATAAATAAGTGGCAATCATTCATTTTTTTTCATGGATATAAACACTTTGGGTCAAACTCAAAGTGACTGAAATTATATTGCATTTTACCTCTGGTTGATAAGTAGTTGTAATTTACAGGCCAATAGAACTGGGTAGATAGAAAAGCAACTACCAAGTAGAATTAAGATAAAGAACCTCCCACTCTCACTTTGTCTTGCACCTTTCACTGAGCTGCCTTCGCTCCCGCATCATTTATTTCCCGACTGCACGCTCTTGTAAGTTACACTAAGTTGCTGCCAGGTAACATACAGCATCATTTATATCACCTTTGAGCAGTGCCCAATTACAGAGCAAGATGTTGAAGTCACTGGTTCAGTCTCAAACACACAAGCAAAGCAACTTCTGCAGTGAGAGCAGGCGCAAGATCAAGTCTTTCTTTATACAAAGCTGCAGAAATTAAAAGCACAATTGCTGGGTAAAGTGCCACCCATGTGTAGCTCTCCTTTCATAAGGAGACATTATCTCAACCCAGAAGTCTTTTTTTTTCCTCCCCCTCAATTCTCCTCCCCATCCCATTAGGACAGGGGAAGGAGTGAGCAAGCAGCTGTGTGGTGCTTAGTTACCAACTAGAATTAAACCACAACAATAAGAAAAATGAGGGGAAGAGCTCGTAAGTACATATATCCAAAAAATGATGTTGGCACTGGCAGCAGTACACTAGCATATGCTAAGACCCATCTGACTTTATAAATTCTGGAAGGATAAAATTAAACCCTCTTATCTTAATACCTGCTGCAATGGTTCCCCCCTTGCCTCCTATTGGAGGCTGGAAAGATTAATTGTCATGTATGAAAAGCCAATTAAAAATAGAGAATTCCCCATTCACACTGGTGCTGAGTATTAATGACTACTTTTTCACTGGAAGCCTGGAGATCACATGTATTCTAACTCACTATATCCTCTACTTTAACAGACCTCATTGTGGGGTTCCATCTTTAGGGCTTACTAGTAACACACAAATGGCAGAACAACATTAAGGGCTATATCCAGTGTACATATAATATTTCTCATTTTCCAGATGAGTGGTTTTCAAACTGTGGCCTGCAGATCTCTAGGGCCTTTGTCTATTTCTGTCTCCGATATGCATTGTGAGGATCCATGCATGGGAATTTCCTAGATGTGTCTGCACATTCCTTCAAGAGTATAAGGGACCAACAAATTGAGAACTGGGGAAAATTTGTACATAAATGGCATTTTTTTTTTAAGCCAAATACAGCTATGATGAACAGAGAGGAAAGGATGAGTGTCTGAACACTCCAGCTTCATGTGACCCCAGGCACTCCCATACACAAGGTATTGCTATCAGCAAAGGCTAAGACCCCATCAGCCTCCTCCTTCCCCTTTCCTCCTGTAAATCCACAAATGATTAAAAACATTAATTAACTGTCAAACCCTCCCCTGCTCTCCGTCAATTAAATCTGTTTTATGTCCATTTTATCTATCCATCCAGATGCTTTAATTAGTCTCCATGATTGCAATTCATCAGCACTTCCTAGGAGTAAAACACATCAGCAGCCTTCTGCCTCTCCCTCTGCACAATTTACACAACACCTCACCTAATGGGGCTCTGAGCCCAACTCATGTTTTGAGCTCAGCTACAATGCAAATAACAGTAATGATTAGTACAAAGGGAACTGTCTTTCCATTCCCAGCTAAAAAGTTAATATTGTGTCTTCATAATCTACAATAGGATGATTTAGTAGTGCCATTTGTGTCTCCCGATTCCCTAATGTAATGACTTAGTGCTACAGGGATATGCACATTATCTCCTGTTTGTAAATTTTTAGCAGGTTTATAAATACAGCATGGCCTTACTGTGCAACCTCATGATCTCTCTGAACCCAAAAAAGTTTAAAATTAATAACAAACCATAAAACTTTGGGGGGGTGGGAATGAATCACGCTTCATTAAATGATAAAATCCATCAGGAGCCGAGGGCAAGGACAGGGGCAGAGACTCAGTTAATTTGTGAGAGTAACGTAATTTTGAATTGTTAGAAAGATATAACAGTGGAAATTCATAATATAGTTTTAGTTTGAAGGTCATCCCAAGGAGAGAAGGCCAAGTAGCTATCTGACCTTCTCAAGGAGAGAAAGAGAGAGAGAATATATTCTATCAGGTTGGCAAAATTCAAAGACTTACGTGATCCTTCGCTGTAATGATTAAGAAATCAAACAGTTCAGATAGCTGAGTTGCCATCATTCCCACTGCAAGAGAAAACCTCCATGCAGGTCTTCCAGTTGTAAAGAAGTCCAGGCAATCAGCCCAGAAAACCCCTTGACACTCCCCACCTTGTTTTGTGCTCAGCTCAGGAAACAGCCATATCACAGCTTCAAGCTTAAGATTTCAGTTCCACAGCAGTAAGATATTTTCACCATAAAAGCTCTCCAGTAACCTCACCTCTAACACATGCTTCCACAACAGTGCATTAGAGAAGTTAATCATTTACATCCTGCTTATCATTGTGCTGTCAAAATCAGAGACTGGGCAACTGTTAGTATAGACTTCCTATATTACAGACATTTGACTTTCAGACAGTAGTATCTGTAGTGAGAAGTCTTTGTTTTCCTCTGCTATGTGCAAGCAAATGCCATCAAGCTCAATACATGAGGACACATTAGAAAATACTTCTTGAAAAGATACCCAAGCTCAACAGAGACTCCAGAGGAAGATGAATTAAACAGTCTGCTCAGTAAACTCCCATGGCAGTTGCATTACCATTGTAAAAATTTGCATCCTATTTCCGATGTAATATTTTTGAGTTCAATATTCAGCTTTTAGCATTTCTTAGGACTTTTTCTATTACATTAGAGGGGCCCACACTTTGAGGCAGCAGAATGACATGAAAAAATACGAAAGTGTAGCATTAAAAAGAAAATCAAAACACACTCATTTTGAGCTGGTAGGCATGATATTGGCATCCTAAATCCTCTCCTCTCGTAACCATGTTTGGTATTTCTATTTCAGGGGAGCAGAAGCTTTATATTCTTTAGCTGAAATCTTTAAAAGCAGTATAGTCTTCTGTCAGAAAATGGTGATCTGACATAACTGAGCTGTGAAGTGTCTGCATTAATATATTGACTATATAAAAAGAATCACTCAATGTTATGAAAACACCTTTGAGTGCAAATACATACTTCACAAAGTATTTAATATATCTTTAAAATATTAATGTTGTAATTAAACTAGAAATACTTAATGTGTATTTCACAAATTAAGCCAGTAAACCAACTAGGGCTTTCATCTGAGTTAGACAACATAAAATTTTGAAATGTCAAAACCGCCTTCAGGACAAAATTTCCATTTCTGTTGCCAGCTGTCAAGAAGGCCATCAAAAGCTGCAGATAGTACAGCTCTGATCTCTTCAGGTCAGGAGCTTTCAATCGCTACTTCCTACCTGTTATTCCCATTTTCACATGGGAAGGAAGAACTCACTGAAGACCACTGCATGTCAAAGATTTATTCAACATGCAGACAAAAAACCAAACAACTTTCTTCAACTGAGACTGTGCCCACACATCTTATATGGGCTGCAGCTGGGGAATAAAAAGTTACTAAGGCAAACAACTCATCCACTGCCACAATTTATTGTCATCTCTGATCTCCTGACATTGACACATGAATAATCACTCCCTCACTACATAGACCACCTCTCAGTTTTGTTATGAGGTGTAGCTATGCCAGAGGGTGGTAACTTCTGGTGATGAGCAGCTGAGATCACTAATCTTCGTCCAAGATAGACTACTGTTTATTTAACTCTTCAGTTGCAGGTAAATTCTAGGTTGACACTTGGCCTGGAGTATGTAAAGAAATGGAAGCACATGCAGGTTGCACTCAACATGTATTCAGCTCTTTAGACAGACCAAGGTTTTCCAACAAGGGAAAAACTGCACATGAAAACCCACAAAAGAGTAATTACATCAAAATATAGCTAAGTATAACCACCTTACAAACATCTATCACACCTGAATACAACCCAGACATCTTCCTGCCAGAGTTTTCTGATTCTGGTTCCTTAGAGATCCATGACATATATTTACAGTTTCCATAAAAGTAAACAAGAGAGTGACTGTCATGTTAATTCACCATACAAGGGCTCTCAGTCTCAGGAAATTTTGTAGGGATTTGCAAACTAAGAGGTTAAAAACCACTGTTTTCTATCAACTCCCCAAGAATCTATATGATGCTGATACTAAGTACCTCTATATATCATTTGCATACTTTGCAGATGTTTGCATGCTGTGATTATGTAGAATAACAGTGCTTTGAATCTGTAAAACACTGGTCTTATTTATATACAATGCCATACTTGGTATTTTATGTTTATATTTTCTCATAAGCCACCTTTATATATTGCATTGGTGGGAAACTATCAAAACAGCTCTGAAAACAGCAAATATTCAATCATAGGTCAATTTTTGTGCCAATTCACTTTCATGTTTATCTGGGGAAGGAATCTTGGCTTTGGTGGTGTCAGAGCAAATTTCCTCACTGACTTGAGTGGTCCCAGAATTTCAGTCAGTGTGAGGCGAAGTATTTTCTAGCCTTTCCTTTTGGAAACTATTTAATAGCTCAATGAACTTCACCATAAGTGTTTTCTCATTCTTATTTCTTCCCATCACTGCTAGCTCTGCCCAACACACATTAACTAATTCCTTCTCCACTCAGTGTTTACACACTTCAAATATTCATAGAGGGTTACATTTCTCCACATTCCCATCACTGCCAGATGAACTGACTTCCCTTTTTTCCAAGTTGAATCTTTATTTCTTTTCCTACTAAGTCTCTAATCTCTCTAGGTATCTTTGTGTTATCACTATTTAATTTCTGTTAAGTACTGACAGCATGCCAGGTGCCTTCAGTTTGCCAGATGCTGCACAGAGTGGAAAGGCACAGCTCTCCTCCTGTGGAGAGAGAAGACTGAGGAAGGAAACATCCCAAAAGCTGCCAGCACTGGGAATAGCAGCTTTACTGTCCTGCCCTGCACCCTGCCTGCAGTTCTACCCATCTGCTAGCATCCATGCAACAGACATGGACATGCTATTTAGTCTTTCTTCTAGCTATAGTCATAGTCCACTTTGGAGAAGGGGACATCTTTTTTTTGTCCCCGCTGCATGGATCTACCGTCTACCCAAGATCCTTCTCATATCCTTCAAATCTCAGAGAAGCAGATGAAGTTTTACAGTAATACTCTTCTTTCAAGACTGTGAACATTAAAAGAGATGCTGTCTCTTTATTCATGAGGCAAGAAAGCACACTAATGGGAACTGGAAGTTTCCCCACTGAGAACAGACTAGAGGCTCTCCCAACCTGTTTTCTACAGGCTGAGAAGGAACAGCTGAGGGGAAAGTCAGGGACCAAATACACTTCCCCTCAGTGAAGCTGAATTCTAGCAGTGGCTCCTATAAGTATCAAAGATCTGCTCTGTTACAGGAAACAGCCTGCCTTTTTTTCCAACACACAGACACATACAGAAGTAATATACACTCATTACTTACTACTTACAGCAGTTCTCATGCTTGCTCCTCAGAGGCAAGCTGGTCCTGTCCCCTGGACCTCTACCCCAAAGCAATGTCAAAAGTTTTCTTGAGCTTTAGTGAGGAGATCCAGAAAGCTGGCAGCCCTCCTACCCCCCATATGCACCTTCTCCAAATAATCAAGCTTCCCAATAATCCTTCAGGCTCCTCAGTTCTGTGATTATCAACTAAATCTCAAATCTTGCTCCCCATTCCTTGTGGGAAATGCCATGATCTCCCATTCTCTCTCCCACCAGAGGGGATGACACAAAGAAAGTCCCAAACAGGTTCCACCAGAGAAGGGAGAAAGACACAAAACACTAAAATGTTATTTATTCAAGTCTTTAAGAAGCTCTCAAGCTCCTAAGAGCCACTTTAAGGCTTCTCCATACAAACAGGTACCAAGGTACTGACCCTCAAGGAAACAGAATACTACTCATAGTACTGCACAGATGGGGAAAAGAGTTAGGACTTGAGTCCAGAGCAGAATCATCTCTGACTGGATGAAAGCCAGAGAAATAGCCACTGCCATTCTATTTCTCACAGAAACATCATTTTGTTAAAAGCACCCCCTTTCTTTCAGACATCCCTGTTCCTACTCTCCCAGAAACCTACAGGCAAGGAGATAAACTGTTTGTAAATAGCAGCTTCACACCAATTAGCTCCATGCTCTGCAAACAGCATCACAGACTCAGTGTGGTGTTTCTAGGGGCTTGTTATTTTAGAGTACTACATATATTTCTATATAATTGATCTGTTCTACTTTAAAGAGGCCATCAGGAAGATATGTGGGCAATTTACTGTAGAGGTAAGAGAAGGAGGGGCAATGGGGGTTAACCTCAGATTAGCTGTGTTTGCATGACAGTGTTTTACAGTTCCAACTCTTGGAATGAGACTAGAGCCCACATCATTGTTCCCTGCCTCCCCAGCACACCACTTCCCATTGTAAGGGAAGGAAGTCATGGTAATAAGATGTCGGTAGAGCTAGTCTCACAGTCACAACAGGGACAAGGTGAGTGCAGGGAATACTCTGCCCCATAGCACAGATGCCCCCATTTTTGCACAGGTTTATAGTTCTGGATGTCACAGAGCTCAAGCATAACTGCCTAAAGACATGACCACATGGATATTGCCTAAATTAGGTACCATTTGGCTATAGCAATTTGGCACACCTGGACAGCAAGAAAGCCAGCAAATGCAGGTGGCAAATATACAGGGTACTGGAGTATCCCAGAAATGCCAAGGTCCATGACCTCAGAAGTCCCTTCTGTACCCTGAAGATAACATATTATGACAGGAGCAAAAGAGGCAGGCCACTGTGACTATCATAATTTGTTATCCAAATACAGACATTAAGAGCAACCAGGTCTACTCTGCTCTCCTGCAAAGCACAGGGCATAGCCTCCACCAATAGTTCCTGCATCACACTTGTAACTTCCGGCTCACTCCACATAGAAGGCTGCCAGGGCTGAACTGAAGACCTGAGTGCTGGTGAATCCCCCTGCTTCTGACAGAGCCCTTCCAACAGCTCATTACTCTGCTGTGCCTTATTTCCACTTCCAGTTTTTCTAGCTTCCATCTCCAGTTCTCAGATCTCTTCACACCTTTGAGTACTAGATTAAAGAGCTATTTTAGATCAGGCAAATTCTTCCCCTGTTGACTTTATTCCTGTGGTAGTTTGGGTGGATTCACACTTTTGGCTTGCACCTTGCAGCCAAGCACAGCCTTCTCTCTCACCCTCCCTCCCTCCATGATCAAGACCCTTCACTTAAATAAGCTAAATAGATAGATATGCCAGTGCCTTCTCTGCAAATGAGAATATTCCCAACCCTGAGTCTTTCTTGTAGTTCACTGTGCCATTTTCAGCTTTTGATGGTTGAGCCCCAAAACTGGAACAAGACCTGGAATGAGTACACCAATATACATCTACTTAGTCCATTTTACCAAGGGCTCTGCAGCAAGGAACAAGATACCACATTCAGCTCTGCCCAGCCAGCCAGGAAACATATGCAAGCATCACACCTTGGAACAGAGTGAGAGACTGAAAACCTGGTAAGAAATTGATTTCTTCAAAGAATGTGGGAAATGCATCTAGGATCTTGGTGAGGACCACACAATTGCTTTGTAGGCAGGATTTAGACAGGATTTTCCATTTGAAGAGTTCTATAACAGCTCTACCGTAACCCAGGTCCCAGCAAAAATTAGCACCACTCAACACCACTTCACAATGGGACCATTCTACTGTCAGAGTGCCAAGGTCAACATGTGCAAGCGCAGCTAACTGTCCACTGAAATGAAACACCTTGCAAAACAAAAGACATGAGCAAACCTACTTGTCTCCCACTCTGACATCACTGAACAAAGTCCCAAGTACACACATTCAGCCCATTAATACCAGAACCTCAGTCATTTACCAAATCAATACAGCACCAGTGACAGTTGCCCCAGCCAGTGACTGCCCCACCATCTATTTTGTGATGCCTGACTTCACAGGACTGATGTACATCTTGCTTACTAACACGTTGCTCCATAGAATTTGCCCCACCTTGCCACTAGTTAATGAGCAACCTCTGTTATGTGTAAGCTTTACAGGCAGTAATTTTATCATCTCTTCCCACATACACATCTGTTTTGTTATTTTAAACAAGTGAACTTTTCAATTTCTTTTTAGGGGATGGGGAGAAGGTCTGTTAGTTTTAGAATAAAATGGCACCTTGATGCTCTTGATGCTTTCCTTATAGGAAAGTATTAAAAGCACACAAGGGTGACAGGGAAGAAGACAAACCTGTCAGTGAAGGAAGAAGTGATCAGACAGATTAAGAGGAGAAGCTGTAAAAGCAAAACAAATCAGAAACACAAGCAGGAGTCATGAGATGTAGGGCCCTGAAAACAGAAGTTGATTTCACAGCACAATGAAGAGGCACTGAAGTCACGTAAGAAAGCAACTGTATAATTAAAAGATCTTTTAGGCACCTTCTCAAAGATGCCATGACTTGTAGTCAGGATGAGCTAGCAGAACAGCAAAGCAACACTGCAGGGGCTATCAGATTGTTGATTTTCCTCCATGCTAGTATCCAGAACTTCTCTATTGTGCTGGAAAACTTCAAAAGCAAGAAAACATGGGCAGAAATGTGAATTTTTTTTCTAACCTTTTACAGTTATTGGGCTGTAGTATCTTGAAAAAAGTTAAAAGTTCTGTGGGAAGCTAAGTCAAAGATCCACACAGATAATGCAAAAGAAATACATCCATCGGATAAGAGCTATTTAAATATTTGATGGCTAATATATTAAATGTTAATTGAATACTACAATGATTTTCTCCCCTGGACAGCACACAATTAACATTTAATTTGTTATAAAATATTTAAAGTTATGAAATATCTGAGGGCAACTGAAATGTCTCTTCCACCAAATTGTCTTGGGACAATGTGTTAAGGGGACAAAAGGTCAGGTTGGTATTTCAAATTCCTCCAATGATCTGTACTAGAGATGTGGGAACAAGCTTTAGAGTTGGCACAGTTCAAGGACATAGTCAGAGGACATGAAGGGACACACACAGGTATCTGATCCTGTCCCATCCTGGTTAAGCAAGTTCACAAGTTCTTATGGCTAGAAAGCATTCAGTTTGAAAAATGCTGTGGTGACTGTCCATTCCTCAGAGAAGAAGAAAATCTGTAAGCTTAAACCAAGCGTCTATCTCAGTGTTATTTGTTTCAGAGGTGTCAGTGAGGGATTGGAGTCTTAACTGCTCTGCACTCACTTGCTCCAAGGCATATGACAAGAACAGGATTCAGACAATATTGAGCTACCAGTTTGGCTGTGCCCAATGCTTCACTAAGCATCAGGGATGGTAATTAGCTTGGGATGTTAAAATTAAGCCAGTTGCTTAGCATCTCAACACAAATCCATCTTGTTTGCAGTAGCAGAGTTGAACATCTTAGCAATTCAGAAACTTCCCTTACTCTAGTACCTTGTTTAGTGAGAGGAGTAGGACACCTTTCCTAAGACTTAAACGTGGAAACGTATCTTTTATTAGTACAACAGTGAATCCTTCTAGCAAGTTTAGGAAAGGTCAACCTCAATAGTCCTGATATTTTTGAAGTAAAGCTCAAAGAGCAGGAAAAAAAAACCAACAGTTTCACTGTGTATTATTCAGGAGACAAAGGAAATTCATATACAAGCAAACCAAATCTGTTTTGCAGGCACACTTAAAGAACTCCCATTGCTAAGAAATCCTGAATATCCCCAGGGGTGGAGAAGGTTCACCTACTCAACCCCATGTTGTTTGGCCTTGACTTACTTCAGCTTTAAAGGGAATACATGCTTTGAAAAGCTAACTCCTTAATGTAGCTTCTTTTAAATTCTTAACTTTCCTGGGCTCAGACTTTTCATTGACTGTTTTCTAAAAATCTGTTAAGCAAACTCTAAGCCTTAGGCTTGTAACAATGGATTATTTCCACCTAGAAGACTTTCAGCTTCCAGAAAGTCCTCTCGTTTCCTGCTTAGAGAGATTTGACTGATGCAGGGTAAAAAAACATGTTCAATTCATGACTGTATGGAAAATGGGGAAAAAAAAAATCCAAGTCTTTATCAGATGGAGGTATCTGGCCTTCATGCTACACACTGGCTCACTCCCTCCTTCATGTTCCTTTAAGAGTCATATTGTCATCAACTGCCATGGTGAATCACCATCACTTCATGCACAGCATTGCAGAAAAACTGCATCCAACAAACTGCAAGGCTTGTCTGTGGAAACTGACTGACAGCTTGGACCATGGATTTCTCTGGCCAAAGATGGTGGTTCTAGACCCTGGCTATAAGACAGAGGGGAAGTCTGAACTGTCTTAGTGGCTCTGTGTGGCACTGAAAATAGGGTTATAAGAGCACATAGAGAAGACAAGGGTATCTATATACTTAGAGGATCACAGTAATCATAGAGGATAAAATACTGTACATCTGAGGTTATGGTCATGATGGACTGTTGCAAGAGATAAGTCTAGCAACTTGCTTGGTACCACCAGTACAGAAGTTACACATACAAACAATTCCAGGAAGCTGAAGAGGTGCCCAAATGAAAAGATTTGTTCTGACTTACTGATAAAAAGAGACCCTTGATTCACATACCTAATGGCTCAGCATGTTGGAATCCAGCATTTTGGTCTGACTTCTTGGAAAAAAAAAGGTTTTTTTTCAGTTTGTCTCCTCTTGCTCTATGAGCCTAGTACTGCGGGAGACCTTGGAGGATTTTTGCTGGATTCTGTCCACCCCTAATATCTCCAACACTTCAAAGGACGTCCAAGCAGAAGAGCCCAGTGAGAGACGTTAAAGGTTTCGCAAGGAATGGTGCCATAAAAATCATATTTTTGTTTCTGCAGAATGATTCTGTCCCTTAATGCCACTGTCACAAAGCTAACAAACATACACTTTTTGGTCATAAAAGGACAAGAAACAGGAGACTATAAGAGTACTAAAGGCCAGAACAGATATGCTTTTTCAAAGTTGGGCAGAGCAACTTCATAATACTTCTGTGAGAAAGAGGTGCTGTAGCACATGAATGATCAGTGTGGAGAATATAGTGAGGTTCTTCTGCTCACCCTGTTTGCCAGCCAGATCTTTGATCACACCTTCGGCTTCTTTCTTCCACCATGCAGATTGTCCCTTCTTGTTTCACTCTGTTCTCAGCCAAAAATGCATTTGCCCAAGCAGGACCTGTTCTTCTGGTATGGTGGCTGCCACTTACCTATCCAGTGGATCTCACCTTGTGGCAGGTTCCTGTAACACCATAGTATATCAGTGTCATACCTAATTACCATTCTCTGAGGAGTGAGCCCATTAACAAGCTGCACTGAAACTAGATCTGCATACTAATTAGGGATCTGCCTTGGAGGATATTAATTAGGGGTGACACTTTCAGGGCAAGTTCTACTTTCCTTCTTTGTATCCCATTTGAGACATGGCTGGGAAATGTGAGTGCAATACAAAGAGAGAAGATGGGGCATTATGGGGACAGCCTGTTGCTGCAGCAGAAGAGTTATAACAATATTCTTTTTAGGACTTGATACTGTCTGAAGGAAAATTCTAGAAAGCCTCTGAACGTATTTTTCTCTACCATTCTTTTAACCTAGAAAGGAAAGATGTGAGGAAATTTGTTTCATTGTCTTCATAGAGATAATCCTCCTTCTCCTTTCATTTACACTCCTCTAGGTCTCTAGCACAAAGGTCTCATAAGTCCAGCAGCCTTGGCAAACAGCTGGGGCACACACAAAGGGGATCAAAAACTCAGTTTCTTGTCCTGGCTCAGACAGAAATTGAATACTTGTTCCTTGAGTTCTCACTTCTGTTTAATCCCATACAACACCTTTCTTACACAGCCTTGAGCACCACCTAGCTTCACAGCCATGGACAGAAGTCCCCACTCCCTGCACCTACAGCAACCTTGGAGAGCCAGCAAAAGAGCAGGTTTGCAACTTACACCAGAACCTGGAGACAGGTTTTACAGCACTTTACAGGTTTCTGAGTTTTGTTAAGACTGGAGGCAGAAAATAAGCAGCAGGAGTGAGAACTCCATAGCAAGGAAGACCCTGTTTAGAAGTGTGTGCCACTCGTTTTTTCACTGCTCAGCTTCATATATTGTGTTTGTGAACAATTCACACATCTGTCAACACATCACTGTACAAATAATTTCACCTCCCACTAAACTGCTGCCACCTCACTTACTACATTCTGAGTGCAGCCCCTGCCATTAGTTTCTGGGTGTCTCATAAAAAGAGGAAATAAGCAAGACAACTGCTAAACTGGATCATGTCTGTAGGCCATGCAGTGCAGGTCCTGACTCCCACTGTGATCAGCATGAAAAGCTGCAGGAGACCATGTACAATTACACAATTAACAACCTGCCAATAAGGGAAGTTCCCTCCTTAGTGTCATCAGTTATTAATGAGCGGATACCCTCAAGCATGAAGGTTTGCATCCCTTCTGCATTTTTAACCTAATGTAGTTGTGTGTGTGCTCTCACTGGCTATCTCAACATCCCTTCCCCTTCTGAGTTCTGCTGAGCTTTAGACCCCAAAGTTACCACATGTCAGTGAGTTCCACAGGTTAGTGGCACTGCAAAGATATACTTATTTTTCCCCTTTGAGAAGGAAATGCAGACTAAGCAGCGCAGATCTCTTGTACATTTTAATGCTCACGTATATGCTTCATTTCAGTTTCTCTCTTTAAGAGACCAAATTCTAGCTGCTGATTTGCAAAATATACTTGTTTAAGCTATTGGCACCAGAGACAGCAGAAACAAGTACATGGAGAAAAGAGCTTGGCATTTCTTTTCCACATAGGAAAAACTGGAAATCTATCTGCCATTTCCTTTTAGTCATCACTTAACTTGGAATCTCTTGATTTCCACAACAGAAGCAGTAAAAGCACAGATAAATTTTTTGGGTCAGCAGCTGCCGAGGAAGGCAACAAAATACTCCACTTTTTTTACCCTTTTACCTCCAGGCTGAGGTCGCTCACCTGACATCATGAGCACAGCTACTCCATGAGGGAAGACGAGTCAGGAACTGAAGATACCCACAGCACACACAGTGTCCTCTCAAACCAGGGCACAACCCCATGGTATCCAAACAGGGCAAGAGCAGGTTCTCTTGACAGTCTAGTGAGGAATAGCAATAAAACAAGCCAGGTCCTGAGTTCATGCAGGAAGTCCAGACAGAAAGTTGAGGCAACTAGACATAAGACCACCTGCAACATAACTTAAACCAGGACTAAGAGTCTGGATCAGAGCCTAAATGCCGTTCCTGGACCAATGGCAGAAGGTGGATGGGTGGAGGGTGCAGGTGAGGCTGATCAGGGTTGTTAAGCCACACAGGTGCACTCCAGACCTTGATGCACAAGTAATTAGCCTGTATCTCATCGCATGTGGGCTTCAGAGGCAGAAGGCAAGCCTTTCCCTCACTGTTCTGAGGCTTTGTAAGATATCTGCAAGCCAAGGAAGTTTTTCCAATTTTATAAATTCCTGTAAGACTCGACAGATATGAGCAAGTTGGAGTGACTGGTAGTGAGCAAAGTTAGTTGCGTTGCCTCTTACACTGTTTTTTCAGTTTCCCTAAGTAATGTCATAGCTGATGGTTTTCCAAGGAGTATGTGAAGTACTGGGATTCACTTTTGGTTTATTCTCTTCTTGCCATGAATAAAACTGTGCATACTTTTTGTTTCATCAGGGTTTGGGGCTTGTATCTTAAGGTTCTTAAGTTCTACTGCCCTTTTTTTTTGTGAGGAGAAATCAGTGGGATGATAGGTAAGCTCCTGTAGGAGTTCCCTTTATCTCAGACTAACTCCTATAAAGTGTCTGCTGCCTTCAAACAGAAACTTAGACCTTGGAGTCAATGATTCCTGTCCAGCAATATGCACTCTGTGTCCAACTGCTCCCTTAGCCACTAACACCTTAGCTAGGCTAGCCTTGCCTAGCTGCCATGCTTCAAGCTGTAAGTGTAGCCTCAGGCACAGTGGAAGCATGCTTCCCACCACATGTGGAACCACAGTAGCCCACATATACCTAACGTGATAACTTGCTGCCAGGCACAGCCTCTGAAGCAAACCCATGGGCTGACTGTGAAGGAGCCACAGAGCCCAAAGCCAAGCAGGGTGCAAAGCATTTGCGCTTTTTTTGGACAACTCTTTCACTGAGGAATAGATGTGGCCTGAGTCAGCCCTTGCTGCTGCCTTTATCCCATGGGTACAGAGCAATGATGTGTTCAAAGGAACATTGCTGGGCTCTATTCTGGGATTCATCTGTATGCGAGGGATGATTTCCCCAGAGGTTTTCTTCTCCAGCGCTGGTGAATCATCCCCCTGCCAGAGATGACGTGTCCCAGTAGCTTCTAAACACACTTTGGAAGAATGTATTTTCTGTCTTTGGATGATGCCAGATGGTATCAAGTGATTAGTGGGTTTAATATAAGAAACTTCCCAGAGGAGGAAACTCCTAGATCCCACTAGTGAGTCTTCACCACCTCTCTGATCCTTCCCCTTCCAAACTTCAAATTACAGTAGCTGGGGCCCTGCTGCACAACTGAGCCCTTTGCTACTCTATCAACACACTCTGAACATTTTTCAGGAACAAAGTGGAAGGCATTTCCAGCAAATGCTTTTAATGTCACTTTGTTTGCCAAGAGATGCTGCCTCCTGCTTTGGTTATCATTACGAGAAAGCATCCTTGCTTAAATAGGAAAACAAGTGATGATTTTTCCCTGAACTGCTCATATCTCTAGCTAAGCAGCTTCTGCACTCCCTGGAAAAGGTACATGGCCTGTGCTGAACAGAAGAAAGAGTTTGGAGTCCTCTTTTTAAAAAGAGCCCCTTTGTAAACATTGCCTCACCACTTCAGATAAAACCTGTTGTCAAACATCTGTCCCTTCTCTCAGGTGAGATCAGATAGATTGCGTGACTGGTATCTTTTGTGTTCCATGCTAACATGCTGTGCTCCTTGCCTCTCTCTTGAACCTGGACTCCACCTATTAACATATTATGGACTCTTATTTCAAATCAGTAATTTTGGATACATTTCAAGTGAGAAGTATTGAGGGAAAGCACAGCTCCCTTCAGAAGAAGTTTACAGCTGATAACCAATACGCTGACTGAGTACCTTTCCCAACAGTGATCCATTGCCTCCCAGGGTTAGTTTGGAAGCGTGATGTTCCTCAGTTTCCCAGTAGGTCAATATTCTTGAGGGAACAACATCTCCCATGGTCTAACATACTCTCACTCATGGCTGAGTGGCACAGGGCACTAGAACATGATGGGTTTCTTCAGGTTTTCTATTCCTAGCAGTTTTCTGAGCAGCTCTTTACTTCAGACATAGTGTCTCTGCTCAAGTAGTAGCAAGTAGAGCCTATGTGAAGCTAAGGCCTGTCTGGAGGGTACATGGCAAGAGCTGGGACCAGGTCTCAAGGTCTCTATTCTTCTTTTGTATGTCTGGCTAAAAGTTGTAGTAGTACATAAATGTTATTGCCGAATGTCATGGCCAAACTGCTCCCCAGTGACCTTTCTACTCCTTAGCTCGGTTCCAAACTTCCCTACTTCCCTGCCTTATATTCTTGATGTTACCTGTAATTACATCTTCTCCTCTCAAGCCTGGCTCTCAATCACCCATTCCCTTGTCCTTGCCCTCCATAATTTCATGTGCCCCACTGCTTGCATGTCTCGGACACATGCACCGTGCAGCCATTTCACCTCTCAACAACCTATTGCCAGCCTGCTGCGCAGGACAGCAGCCATCAGTCACAGGCCAGGCTCTGTGTGCATCTGCAGAGGGTAAGAAGTGAGAATGCTTCTCCTGTTCATGTGGCAGCAATGTTCAGGCAGCTTGCACTCAGCTCATTGCCTGAGCCATCACGCTGTAGGTATTTACATGCAGCCCAGGATACTTATAGGCATCTGGGAAGCTTCAGAATAAATAAAAGTTGAGTAACCTATGGATCTTAACAGCTGCAAGAGCTGGACAGTAGTTGTGACTACATGGGAGAGTGAATACATCCTAAATGAAAGACCAGAATTTCACCTTAGTCCTTCTCCAGGCATCAGATGATGTGAACCATGACATGTTTCTGAACAGCCCACTGAAGAAACA
>NW_010319631.1:134969-136216 GCF_000700745.2 Antrostomus carolinensis | reverse complement strand
CCCTACAATTTGTCTCCCCTGACACAGAAAGATGTTTGCAGGATTCAGCTGGACACATTTTCCAGCCTCACATCCATTGGCACATATTTGCCTTGTCTCTGCCACTGGCTGATGATGTCTCTCCAGCCAGGCAGACACACATCAGCCTTGATAGGATGCCTGTAGTAAGTATGCTTGGAGTCACCTCCCTACAACTGAGCAGCCAGGGACGTTTGCTGAACATATCTGGTAAAGCAGTAGCACCCAGCTCTCAGCTGCTTTGCCTTTTCCTTCAACTCCTGTCCAGGAAGTGTCCATCCTCTCTGCACTGGCACTAGGAGGCTTGTTGGCAGGAATCTGCTCCCTCATGCCCACTGCAGTATCCACTTCAGTCCAAGCCACAGTGCCTGGAGACCAAGGCTCTTATCCTAATGCTTTGCAGCTTGATCAAGGTGAAATCTGATCTGCTCTTCTGAGGCCAAGAAATGCCAGGATGGCAGATGGCAGGGAAGAAAGGTGAGTAGAGCCCTTTTCTGGCATCCAGGATCCTGGGAGAAACCTAACTGCTCCTGTTGCAGTCAAATACCAGGGCAAGTAAAAAGAAAAAGCTGCCAAGAGGTGCCTTGATTCTGTTAGAAAAGTCAAGAGTGAAATATTACAGAGAGATTAAAATCCAATAAAATGACTTAATTTATTGAGAGTTTATGTCCTGGTCCCTCATTGACAAGGAAGAATCAGAGTGAGGTGAAATTGTTAAGCAACATAATTGCCCCCAGCTCAAATTCAAGCTGTCCTCTTTCCTTGGAGACTTTTGTGGCGCAGAGAGACAGCAGGGAGGGACATCAGTGAACACAAATGCATCTGTACTGCTCTGTGGGTGTGTGAGGGAGGTTGGTCAGGGCTCTGTCTGAGAACCTGGCATCCTTTCCCAGTGCCAGCCACTCCTCTGTACTGTTTAGTGTTTCTATCATGTTCCCATACACAGATCTCCAAGCACTCCACGGGAGTGAGGGAACCATTGTTGCCTCAGTTCACCCAGTGAGAAAGATTGCAACAAGCAACTGACCTCCAAGATCACCCAGCAGTATAAGGAGGCAGAGTCATGGTCACAGGAGGCCATTAGCTCAGAGTGCTACCTCCTTCACTAGATTGCCTCTCTTTTGATAGAAAAAAGGCAAAGATGAAGCCTCACAGCTCGTCAAAAAGCTCAGAGATGAATGGGAACCAATGCAAAATACCAGTAACTGTACAGATTCGGAGAAGAGCGG
>NW_010319631.1:115410-134921 GCF_000700745.2 Antrostomus carolinensis | reverse complement strand
GGGAAAGAGAGCTAAATATGTATAGCTGCCTAGCTATACCCAGAGGAGCATACTTAACCTGCTACAAGTATTTGATGGAAGAATAATTGCCCTGGGAGGAATAAAGGTCTTACAGCTATGAAGAATAGGGTGAAATTAAAAGGGTGGAGATTTAGTCTCTGATGGGCACACTCGATAATGGAGATGCTGACCTGTCTCCCTGAGGAAAGCCCGTTGCTTTGCTCATGCAGAGCTGTCTGGGAGACAATCATTCTCTGGTACGGCGGAGGACTCTGGAGATTTTTCCAGCCCTATTTACTTGGTTTCTGTGGACTAACAGAGGTTTCTTGTCTCAGTAGCCTGTCATTAGGGGTCAGGTGGGTTTTTGTTTTATAAATTCTGATGACAGCTAAGGGATACCTGGCAAATCTGTATCACTGGAGAGTCTAACCAAACATCTGCCTCCAGAAACACAAAGCTACAGTAATAATATAGAATGCCTCCAGCCCTTCGCTCCAGAGGAAGAGGCATTGTTATTCTTGTCAGAAAACTGAGGGACTGAAATCTAGCATTTCTTATCATTAAGGAAATACTACAGATGGGCGTTTGCTGTAAAATGTTGCTGCAACAGAGCTCAGAATGATGCTATCTGAAAGCAGGAAAAAATATTGCAGTTGTAAGAAGAGGGCATTGCATTGTATAACAGAGGCTTCACTACACAGAAGTGGTGAGCGTAGGCTTAGCCCACTTTAATATCTTGCAAATCACCACCAGATGCAATGAAACCAAATGGTCTGGGCTTGGTGTACTGCATTGATCTACCTCAGGCAGTGGAAGAAGGCACATTCTTTGAACATTCATTGATTTACTCAGTAAGGATGCAGAGTGTTGGACAAAAACTGCTTGTCTAAAATGTGAAATTAAGTATCTGTATGGAAGAGACAGAGAGCAAAGGTCAAAGGCATTGCTGACGCCAATTTTGTGCAGGGCTTTCTTCATAGGTTTCCAGGCCTCAGAGTATCTTCCACCCCACACTTGTAGGTTGGGGTCTGTGTATTTGCACATCTCCTCAATCCCAGAGTACTTTCTGCATACATTGGCAAGTCTTGTCATTATAACCTGCTGTCCCCTCTGAAGTGCTCACTGTCTCCTACTGGGAGAAGTTCCTTTTCCACCTGTTTCTGACCTTCAGTCTCCTCTGCCTAGCACCAAGCCAAAGGAACACAATGGTTTTGGGAGACACTTGCCCATTTTCTATGGCTACTTTCCTCTTCTTTTGGTCTTGTTCTTGTACCATCCTGGTTTTGCTAGGATAGAGTTAATTTTCTTCTTAGTAGGTACAATAGCTGTGTTTTGGTTTCAGTCTGGGATTTGTTATGGAAAGGATGTTGATAACATACCAATGTTTTTAGTTGTTGCTGGAAGTCCAAAGACTTCATGTTTTGCTGTTTGCAAGTACAAAAGACTGCAGTGGGAAAGCATCATAATTAGCAAAACTCAAATTGTTATTTGGATATGCTAATGGGATATTCCATGTCATATGTTCAGTATATTAATGAGGGTTGACTGGAAAGCTGGGAGATTCTCTCAGGGATCACTCGAGATTGTTCTTTTGGGATTGCTGTTTCAGTCTTGGGATTATCTCTGCTCTGAGATCACTGGCTGGGGACAGGCTGGGCACCGGTCAGCGGGTGGTGAGCAACTGCACTGTACATCACACATTTGTATGTACTATTATTACTGTTCTTATAATTATTATTTTAAATATTATTTTATTTCAATTATTGAATTGTTTTTATCTCAACCCACAGGTTTTCTCACTTTTACCCCTCTGATTCTCTCCCCCATCACATTGAGGGAAAGTGAGTGAGCGGCTGTTTGGCATTTGGCTGCTGGCCAGGCTAAACCCATCACACATACTCAGAGGAAATCTACTCTAAAGTCATATCTGTTATCCATTTGCTTTAATTAAAGTATCCTGACTGAAAATGCATGCACACTGTTTGTCGAGGCTGACTTGACTATATGTGTGGAGCTCCATGTTCACCCCCATTAACCTTAAAGCATTTTAAGAGAATACGCCACAGTACAAGATTCTGCTTTACTCTGCTCTATGCTCCTTGGTCTAATATATACTGAGTTTCACATCAGATAACACAAGAAATGTGGGGCTGGAGCAGAGCTTGAACTAACAAACTTCTAGTTTTCATCTCCTATGACATCATTAAAGTTTCCAGTACCATTTTCAGAATACTATCTGATAAAATAGAGGCCATGCAGTTAGATGGTGTGATCAGAAGAGGCAACCTAGGACTTTGATGGCACACGAGTATGGGAAACCATGAAGTGAGATTGGATTTAGGTTTTCATTAGGCTTTCAATACCACAGCAATGTGGGTGAGAAGCAGAACTTACCACTTACTTCTGCTAGACACTAACTGGGATCAGCTTTTCTTGACAGAACACTGCTTCTCACTTGAAATAATTGTGACTACAGCAATAAGACAGCTCTACAGGACAGGTATGATCAGTCCTGTCTCTTCAGGAGGCCAATGGAAATTTCCCTTCAGAGCTCCCTGTGGGAAGAACTGCAACATATCTCACCTAGGCTGTTGATAACTGCACAGATGTTCCCAGACTGTATAGAGACAGCCTAATGGTTCTCTATGCTCAATTTCTGTCCCTCACAACATCAGGCAAAAACACGACTGGACTTTTTTTACAATAATATATGGCCTCATACCTCTCTCTGTGTGAGTTTGATGACACATCCATAGTCGCAAATATCAGGGCTGGACACCATGTCCTCTTCCAGTTGCAGTCAAGAAGACTTTATTGCTTGGTCAGATCTCCTGCAACCAAGCCCTTCCCCATTTCAGGCAGAAAGACCTGGCTTAGCTTTAATAACAGGACATTGCTGACCTAGTTCAGAGGCTAAAACAAGTTGTGGGGTCCTGACAAAAAAAAAAAAAATAAACCCACCTCTGGAGGTAGGTATGAAAAGAAACTTATCCCAAGCAGGGGGGGCTGTGCTAGAAAACCAGAGTCAGTGTGCCCTTCTCCTGGCACAGCAGCAGCCAGGAAAGCGTGCATGATCCATACCTCAGAGGTTCATGATTTCAAGATCATTGGGAAGAAGGGCTGGTCTGCTGTAACTGCTTGCTTTCTTCCTTCCTTCCTTTACAGTTCTTCCTTTGAGTGCAGGAAAGCCAGCCCACCCAGTTTGCAGAGTCTGTCACCGGGCCTTTAGACTGGAGGAACAAGCGTTTCCTTGTAGAATGTCAGCAGCACATGTTTCTGGGAGACTGAAGGGCAGGTGGTACTGCCTTATAAATCATCTAAACATGCCCAGTGTGATAAATGCCTGCTGTATTTTGCATAACATCTGGGACAGCACGGGAGAGACCTTGGGGGTTGGGAGGGAGCAGAAAGTGAATGTTTTCTGAATGTTATGAAATGACAGAGATAGAGATGGTGTCACCATATGGTCAAAGAAACAGTCAGAGATGCCCAGTCCGCCTCCTCTGAGGGGAAAGGCACAGGCTGGGGCATGAATGCACAACAACCAAAGATTATTCGTTCTGTTTCATTCTGTCAGGATTTGACAGCATTAAGAATAGTGTGGTCTCTGTGTGCCAGGCTGAAAGGATAGAGGGAGGGTGAAAGAGGAGGAGAAATTGTGTGGCTTTCAGATGAGCTGGTTGGTTAATTCCTCTGGGTTAAAAAGGAGAAAGATCAGGAATGACAGAAGCCAGCATTGGGAAAAGGACTTCCAGGAATTACAACAAATAGTAACAGGGATCAGGCCAAAGAAGGTTTAAAGAATGAAACCAAAAAACAGTTTGAAGGCTGAGCATGATTTTAACACCTTAGCTTGATCAAACTATCTTGAACCATCTCCATCTATTCCTGAGAAATAAACATGATAAGACATCTCTTCTCACAGAAGACATTCTTGTTTCAGCCTTCCTTGTTTTCAGCCCTCCCCATAACACCTAACTCCCATCAAAACTAGAAGAAAACCCATCTGAGCATATTTTCAACAGGCATTGGAGAGTATCACTCAGCACAGTGCAAGGTAGCACTGAATCAATCTTATTACACCTTGTATGACTGGATCATTCTTCTTGCCTTTGACACCAGTGCTCCAACCCATGTATGGAGTTGATTGAATCCCAGGCACATCTGGAACCACGAAGGAAAAAGGCAGGGAGAAACATCAGGAAACCATCTAGCTCACCCCTTGCTACGAAGTAAGATGAAATAGAACTAAACCACACCTGGCAAATGGCCACCTAATCTGCTCTTAAAAAGCTTTCCAGTGATGGAGCTTCCACACTCTCCCCAGGCAATACATTTTGGTCCTTCACTACCATGGTCATTTTATTTCTAGCCTGAATCTTCCTTGCTGCAATTTAAGCCTATTATTTCTTGTCCTATCCACCATGGATGAGAAGAACAGTTTACTGTCTTTTTTCCTTGCAGCAGTATTTTATATACTGGAAGACACTTACCAGTTTCCCCCTTCAGCCTTCTTTTCTGTAGGCTAATCAACCCAAATTCACTCAGTCTTTTTTCATAGGTCATGTTTGTCATAACACTGATTACTCTCTTTACTGTCCTCTGGACTCTCTCTGTTCAGGCTCCTGCTTTCTTTAAGAATAGCACTGGACAAGGGGGGAATTAAAAAATGCAAGCCCACATACTTCTGCAAATAGGTATTTGGGTTCACTGCATTTCTACTGATGCTAAATCAGCACCATGTTTTCACTGGATTGTTTTCTCTTGATTTCTCTTCTATTACTCTTGTGTTGTTTTATCTCAACCCACAGGTTAATTCTTGCCAAACACGTCCATGATAATTCTTGCCTCTTTGCAACGCAGTAGCCTGTACTGCTTTTCTAGTCCCTGTAGCACAAAGATGGACTTCCTCATGACTTCACAGTGCCACACACTGGACAGTAGATGAAACAAGGGTTTGCCAGCCAAAGCTTAAATAAAGGCAAAACCCTAAATGATTGCTGTTGGAATGTGTGTCCTATTATTCATAAATTTGATTTATCACTAGGTAAGATTTAAGGATAAAATAATATGTTCACTTAAAAACATAGATTTGCAATAATCAAAGTGAGTCATAAAAAGATAGAAAAATGTTATTAAGATCATACTTAACCTAAGAATTATTCATGGTGGCTTCAGCATAGTTTTCTCTAGTCCCTATCCCTCTAGATGAGTCAGAATTGGAAGCAAACTGTTTGCAAGAAAGACACTTCCAGGAAAGTTGCTTAGCTATGCATGGTTTGTAGCAAAATACACTACTATCATTGCTATGAGTTCTCTTTTTTTGGCACCTGAAACATGTCGTAAAATTAATAGATTTCAACAGTAATTGTTTTAAAGTCAAACGCCTTGTAAGACCTTAAAATCTTTATGAATTTTGAAATATCTTCATAGTCCAGTTTGGGACCTTTATTTCTTGAAATATCAACATTATTAAAAGCAAAGATGAACAACAGTATGAGCCAATGTACCTTTGCTCTTGTCATCTCTATTTCTGCTGCTACCATGAACAAGTCTGCGATGAAAACCTCTGGATTAGTTAACTCCCCATGAGACCAACATCTGGAGCAGGCCAGGGAGGAGATGTGGCAAGTGAGGCACAGTGGGTAGATGAAAGGGTGGTAGAGTGAGGAGGGATCAGTAACTGAACTGGCATACGGAGACAACTATAGCCAGTGACTGTAAGGGAAGGAAGGTTGTGATCCATCTTTGATAATATTGTGAGAAACAGAGGAGCAGCACAAACCAGTAAACATACAGTGCAGTTTACTCCCTGTAGACACTTGTAGTGAAGTGCCATGACATATTTGTTATTAATCTCCACCACACTTGCAGGCAAGCTGCTCCTACAGCTTTCCTTCACACAATGGCTGTGTGCAGCATGTATCTCTTCCCAGCTGAATTCAGCTTAGAAGCTTTCAATGCATTTGGAGGAAAAGAGCAAAAGCAGGATGAGCTTTGCAAAAACTCTTCATTGCACCACTCTAAAGTGCTTGCAGAAGTACTCTCCAGGGTTTCTAACACAGAACAGGAACATTTTCAGTTTCATTCTGGGTCATCATTTTCTGACTTACCCTGGATTCAGTGTTGGCTCCTTTCCTTGGATCCAGTGTCAGCCAAGCTTTAGAAGTCAGCTCTACTTCCAGCTTTGACAAAGTGAAGCCAGTTCCTGCTGCTGCAAGGGAGTGTTATGGAACAGTTTCTCTTGCCTGTGTCATATAGAAGCATTGAGCTAGCCCCATTCCATAGTACTTGCCAGGGAAAACAGGCACTCAAGGCTGCTCATAAGTGTTTGGATATAGAATCATAGAATAGTTCATCTGGAAAAGACCGCTATGATCATCTAGTCCAACCATAAACCTAGCATTGCCAAATTCAGCAATGAACTACTAAACCATGTCCCTAAGCACTACATCTACACGTCCTTTGAATACCTCCGGGGATGATGACTCCACCTGGAGTCTCCTGGGCAAGAATATGCAACAATATGGATAGGAGCCAGCCAAAGTGACCCTGCAGTAGGAGAACACATGCACAGAAGGGGCAAGCTGGTCTTAAAATGGGGTAATGCAGTGTGGAACATCATCTAGATGACCACCAAAGAAAAGATAGTTAGGAACGTCTCCACATGAACTTGAAAGCATGATCAATCAAGGTGTAGTTAATGTTTTCCCAAGAGGACTTGTTAGTATTAGCACCATGTAAAATGCTAAGGAATAGAGGCATAAAGGCATGCTGTGCCTAGCTGCGGGGCACCTCCAGGCAGATGAACATTTAGCACCTCGAATATATAAATATCCTTGTTATATAACAAGGTTTGAGTTATGTTTCCTACAGCCTTGGTGAAAATCGATCACAGCTCAGCCTCTCGTTGAATATCATTGCTGAAGTGAAATGACTCTCTCAAACAGCTGCCAAACCTTCCCATGCATAAACCCTAGTAGTCACCCTTTTTGTCTTCAGTTACTGCAATCAGCAAGAAGGGCTGATTTCAAGCCTTAACTTCTCCTCTGAAGAGCCCAAGAGCACTGCTGGAATCCAACAGTCTTTTCCCAAGCACAAGCCCTTTACCAGGCTCCCACTACGGCAGGTGACATCAACACTTCTCCGTATAGTTGTTCAGAAAGGAATTGGTTTTCACAGACGTACAGCTCCCACAGCTAATCCTAAAGTGCTTTCTAACACCATAAACTATACACATTGCAGAGATTAGAGCTGAACAAATACTTCACTATAAATCATTTATTCAATAAGTTTCATATGCTTTTTTTTCTATTTGTGAACTGTCTGCAAACTGAAAGCCAAATTCCCAAATTCATTCATTAGTCAAAATTGCCCATGAATTTCTCCTGCAGATAGTTTTTGCCCTGCAGGCCACTCATAGACAGTTTGTTATGAATAGCCTCAATTCAATGCTTGGTTGGTTTAGCTGCAGCAGTCATGTGGACGTGTCTCTGTTCTGAATGAAAATCCACTTTCAAATATGAACTGATATTCACAGTGAATTTCTCCCTCAGTTCACTCAGCCCTGGTAGGAATCAGCCTCTGCAATCTAACTGGGTGGGTTAAGCCGTCCATGTCAGCAAAACAGGCTGGAAATGGGACAAAGAGATTCACAGTTTAAATTGTTCTGTATAAAGACAGGATGGGAATACTCCGTTGGACGGTTCTGAAGTGTCAGAGTTGATGTCTTCACTCTGCCCTGAAGGGTGTCCACCAGACATAATTGGGAAGATGGCTACATCTACAATGCAGCATCTCCTTGTATAGCACAAGGTTATCTGTTCTACTGCTACCCAAGAAAGATGGATGCTTTCTCCCTACTCAATATTCTCATAATGAAGTAACATGGGTGAGTTTTGAGTCACAGCCAGAACCTAGCTCCCTCTTGCCAACCTGCTTTCCAGCGGGTTAATCCATTCAGCATGTTTCCAGGGTGTTTGTAAGCATCCTTTGCCTCTCTAGAGAAGAAAGTAGATGAAGTAGAACATAATGTGTTGTAAACACTAGTTTGAAGTTTGAGTTACCGTTCAACAAGCCTGCAGGCTTCTCTCATCCCGTTATCTGTCTCCAGCAGATGTTCTTCTCAGCAGATCACTCTCTTGCAGCCCCTGCTGCTGCCAGTACTGCCAAATCCAGCTGCTGCTCGCACGGGCGGCTCTGAACAGCCATGCAGCTGCACTTGGTGGTCTTGCTTCTCCATCAGCAGCTCATTAGGGTAGCAACACCCTGAAAATCTCACGCAGGTAACAACAGGGGCTATGTGTGTCTCTCAGCACCACTGGTGTGCCCTTAGGAAAAGATTTCATAGGCTGCTGCAACATTGCTAATTGTAAGGCTTCTTTTCTTATTTCTGAGGTTTGAATTGCTCCCTGTAGCTATAATATGATGGAGAAGCAAATTTGAAGGCCTTCCCAGTTGAGATTTCAGATATATACATCAGCAGCCATGAGAGAATAGTAAATGTCCCCAGCTAGAGAAAATGTTGTCTTTATGTTGAGAAACTCAAAGCCAGAAGAATGTCAACAAGGTGGTTGAGAAAAGAAGGAAAGAAGGAAAAAGAAAAAAATACCCAAACCCAGCAAACAACTGCCAAACCTGAAATCTTTTCATTTTGTGATGAAAAATATTTCTATTCCTTCCCATGAAAAGCAGACATTTGCTGTGGAAGCATTTAATGGAAATTTCATATGAACATTTTTGAACTTTCTTTTTTTTGCCAGACAGTTTTGAAGGAGGTCTAGTACAGGCTGGATAATAGTTTTGTATTCTTATTCTATATCTTATTTATATTCTTTGTATAAGAAAAGCCCCATTACAGAACCTTCGGAATGTACATAAGACAACAAAACCTTCTCTAGACCTGTATTACCTTGAGCTTTGACCATGAAACATGTTGAGCCTCAGTCTATTTAAGACACTGCTGCCATTACCCTCTCCAACACCTCTTGCTTAAAACACTTCCAAGCCCTTTCTACGCCAGCTATTTTTCCCCTTTTCAGTCCATGTGAAGTGTTTTGCCCTCACCTTGACAACTCATCTTCCACTGTCTTCTCTGCACCTGTTTCTTCACTCAGCTTTCCAGTAGCACCTTTGCTGAAGCCTCTTGTGTAGTCACTCTCTCACCTCTTCCAAAAGGTGAAGGTGTCCCTCTACTCTGCTCTCATGAGACTCCACCTGCAGTACTGCATCCAGTTCTGGGGCCTCTAACATAAGAAAGACATGGACCTGCTAGAGAGAGTCTGGAGGAGGATCATGAGGATGATCAGAGGGCTGGAGCACCTCTCCTGTGAGGACAGCCTGAGAGAGTTGGGGCTGTTCACCCTGGAGAAGAGAAGGCTTTGGGGAGACCTCATAGCAGCTTCCAGAACCTGAACAGGGCTACAGAAAGGCTGGGGAGGGACTTTTGACAAGGACACATAGTGATAAAACAAGGGTAGTGGCTTTAAACTGGAAGAGGGGAGATTTAGATGAGCTATTAGGAAGAAATTCTTTCCTGTGAGAGTGGTCAGACACTGGAAGAGGTTGCCCAGAGAAGCTGTGGCTGCCTCCTCCCTGGAAGTGTTCAGGGCCAGGCTGGATGAGGCTTTGAGCAGCCTGGTCTAGTGGAAGGTGTCCCTGCTGATGGCAGGGGGACTGGAACTAGATGAGCTTTATGAGTCCCTTCCAACCCAAATCATTCTATGATTCTATGAAAGGGGTCCTGTGGACAAAGATGCATCCCTGATCCCTACTGCAAAGCAGTTTTTGCCATTTTCAAATCTCTTTTTGCATGAGATTTAGCTTTCCAAGGTCTTCTGTCAAACACCTGTGAGCCAGTCCAGCATTCCTCTGCTCTTCCAAACACACAGACATTACTGGAGGCTACTAAGGCACACGTTAAATGTGCCCGCTGATTCATCTCACTGTCAGTCTTCTGGCATCCTTTGGGAGAGCAGACTCCAAACTTGAAACAACTTCCATGGCCTTTTTCTGTCTATAAAAGTTCCTACAGCTTTTATTGTGATAAGAAACAAACAACAACAACAACAACAACAAAAGCAGTGCTTCACCTAGGGTGGAAATGAAACCTCCTTTGGTTTGCAGCAGCAGCTGTTAAATAGCAAACAGTAAAGCTGCATCACAGCAGGGAAGAACGAGAGGGAAAAGCCTGTAGTTGGTTAAAACTACTTTGGTAGGAATTTATGGAGTATGTGAAATAATTTACTTTTCTAACTGTAGAATTTAATAAAATTTCATGTCTTTTACTTTCTGGGACACCTTGGGAGGGCAGGTCATAGCTGTGAGTCTCTTCAAAAATAAACCAAACTAATGTGCAAACAAAACACATGACATTTTTTAATAACTTGGGAGAAATTGTGCAGTCACTCAAAAATCCCATTGCTTCCCTCTGTGCGTTGCCTGCTGCCACCCCCATCTTCAAGTGGCTTGGCACAGCCCCTCACCCAGGCAGGGCCTTCTCCCTTTGGAAGCGGGAGGGTGATAGACCCCAGCTGGAAGTGCACCTGCCACTCAGTCTCCTTCACCCCTTCCCAGGAAACCTAGGGGATTTTTCCTCTCTGTGTCCTGGTTTTTAACTGAGACAGAGCTAGGTTTCTTTTTAGTAGCTAGAATAGTGCTGTGTTTTGCTTTCTGTATGGGATTTCTTATGAGAAAAACGTTGATAACTTACCAATGTTTTCATTTGTTGCTGAAAACCAAATTACTTTGCATTTTTTAAGTCTGCGAGTGCAAGGTCTGAGGGGGAACAATGAATATTTAAGTTAATAAGCTAAATTAGCATTTAGATATGCCAATGGGATATTCCATATCATATCACATCATGTTCAGTACACTAATGAGGGTCTCTCTATGGCTTTTACTCACGCTTTTGCTCTTCCAGGGCTGCATTTTCGGTTTTGGTATTGTCACTCCTTCAGGATTGTTATCTGGGAACTGGACAGGTTTGGTTGGCAGGCAGTGAGCAGTTGCACTGGGTATCACTCATTTGCGTATTTTAGTATTATTATTATCATTATTATTTTAATATCAATATTAATTTAAGTTTGATTTTATTTCACTTATTAAATTGTTCTTATCTCAACCTACAAATCTCCTTACCCCCAATTCTCTCCCCTGTCCCCTGGGGACGCGGAGTGAGCAAATGGTTGTATTTGGCTGCTGGGCAAGTGTGAGCCAAGTGAAACCTCCACACTCCAACGTTGGCCTTGGAAGACATGAAGGTTGCACCCAAGGTTATATGAAGGGTGTCAGGTCCTTCCTATGCAGCAAATGAATGATTACAAAGCTATTGTACTAGAAGGGGAGGAAAAAAAAGGTGCATTGCTAGCAAAGCTTTTACTTGATTTCATTTTTCCCCTCCCACCCTTTCCTTTGGAGCTCGGTAAAACGATAAGAGCAGGGAGAGATTTCGCTTAAATTAGGTTTACAAATAGCCCGGTGAATAGGGAAATGAGATGCATATGCTGCATGTTAAAGTCTCCCCGCCACGCAGCCTGATGCGACTGGGATTTGGAAAGAAGCCGGGTCCTGAAGCTGAGGTGTAAAACCCTGTCAGTCAGGAGCAGGCTGGGAGGTTCCTCGGAGCTCAGGATCCGAAGCGCTGGATGCTGCTGCCCCCCGATGTCCCAGCCAGCGAGCTGCCTCCTCCAGCCCCGACCCCGCCGGCTCCCGGCGCGCTGGCACGCCGGGCTGGTGGCCCAGGGTCACAGCAGCCAGGCCAGAGGAATGGGGGCCTGCAGAGGTGATCTGAAAGAAATCGTCATTCTCAGAGGTTTTAAATGCAGTCATGGTCTGGAGGAAAAAAAGTCTATTAAAAATGACGACTTGGTGCTCTCTATTTTTTCCCTGTCACTGAGATTTATTTTCTGTCCAAAGGTTTGGTTTAGTTTGTTTGGTTTTGTTTTTTTTTCTTCTGAACTGCAGGCTCCATCAAGCTCTGATTTTGATACCTTGCAATAAGAGTATGTGTTGATAGTTTAAGCTGCTACCTCGGCACCCCAGAGATCAAAGCCCTCAGTCCAAAAATTTTCCACACAGTGTAGTCTGTCCCCATCCTATCATGGTTAGCTTCTTCCAGTCCCTGGCTCCTGACAGCTCAGCTCACACTTTTCATAGAATCTCAGGATGGTTGGGGTTGGAAGGGACCTTAAAGATCATCCAGTCCCAACCCCCCCTGCCATCAGCAGGGACACCTTCCACTAGACCAGGTTGCTCAAAGCCTTAAACGCTGCCAGGGAAGGGGCAACATTTTGCACCAACACTCTGTACCAGCTCACAAGGGCAACTAGTCTCCATGGCCTGCCTTGACCTCCTTGCTAAACCTGCTGGCAGGGGAGGTCAGGAACAGGGCTGGTTGTTTTTCATTACTCTTTTTATTTCCTATCCTTGCTGAATGACAGGTGATGTGAAGGCTGTTTATATCTCCACCTACATCTCTCTAGAGGAGGGTGGGGGAAATTTGGATGTGGATTCTCTCATTATTTGAGACATCAGGGGTTATTACCAGCATTCATATAGAAGATCTACACCTTGGAGGCAGGGCAAATACCAAAAGATAAGTAGCTGCCTATTACACAGGTACCATTTTCACTATAAGGTGGCCATCACCACTGATTTATGGAGGAGTGGACAAGACTTATGCTTTTCTCTTAAGATATAGTAGAACTAAGTCTTTGGATGCTGATGCAATCATGGGACTCACATCTTGACAACCTGCCAGCCAGTCTCCTGAGTTCCCTCAGAGACTCACACTGGGGCTAACTGGGCCTCATCACAAAACTAGGAAAATCAGGAGGGATGGAGGTAATTGGGAGGAGGCAGAAGATGAACAGAGGATGGAAGGGTGAGGGAAAGTCCATAGAACTGAAAGCCAGAGAGTGAGGAAAAGGGAACTGGACAAGAGATTTTAGCCTCATGGACTGGGAAGACAGGACTGAAGAGTGTAGGGGACAAGGAAAAGAAAGAGAGGGATCAGAAGAGAAGGAATGGCAGAGTCCACAGAGAGGGGAGAGACTTGTCAGCAGTAGGAGAGGCAAAGCAGAGGAGGGGAACAAAAGAAAAGTCCTTTCTGAGGTAAACACCAAGGGAGGGAATAGCTCAGAAAGGATATATAGATGGAAGAGGGGAAGAGATGGAGAAAGCCAGAGAGGCCTAGGACTGACAGCAGGAGGCTGAGGGAGTAGGACACTGTGCCTTTGGGGCTTGGCTTGAAAAGACAGCTGCCTTGGGGACAAGGCATATAAGGAGGGACAGCACAGAAGAAGACACAGCTGCCCTTATCTATCTATGTTGTGGCTGTCACTGTGCAAAGGAACTGTATTCACCATGAAGGCTCTCAACACCTTCTCAACAAACAGCTGTTTTCACCAGCTCATCTCTGAGCACGCTCCCTGATTGTAAGCAACCAACATGCTGGGAAGCTGTTAATGCTGAAACCATCCTGTCAGAAACAGCCCAGGCAACAGAGCTGATGCATCTACCTGATATCCTAAAAGAAAGCTGAAGCACTGCACAGTGCAGCATTGACAAAATCCTGACACCAGTTTATAGAGAAGACTGGCTTTTGCATCACTCCGTAGAGCAGCAATGCTCCTTCACTCAGTGGGGCAAGCCTTAAAGCCCAGCTGCTGCTCCTCAAACCCAGTGGATGGTCCCTATTTCAAGGCCACATGACATGGCAACCGAAGCTTTCCATTTCCTACAAGAAGCGCCAGAAAAATGAAACACATAACTCCCTTTTTTTCTCCAATTAGCAAAAAAGATTTGTCTTTCCATCCAGGTCTGAGGAGGGCTCTGGGGTTATAGCTGGAAACGATAATACTGCTAGCCAGGTGTAAGTTAAGCACACTCTCCTGTGCTTAGGGAACACCCCTGGGATTGAGTTTGCTTAATGTCAGATAAAACCAGCCCACCATAGCTTTCCTGTCCACTGGACAAAGCCACCTGGTTTGCCAAAAGTGACTAGAACTGAATTAAATCCCTTATTGCATCACCTAAGAACTAGTTTGAGTGCGGTTGGTCACCTACTTCGAAGAGTTACAACCCCAACAGGGAGGAGTTAAGGAAGCAGGCAGTGTTGAAAACACAGGTTGTCACTAAGGAAAAACCTAGTCTCTGGTTACAAGTAAATTATTGAAAAGTACAGACATCTGTATATTCCTAGTACACCCTTTCTGCAGCATCTGGCAAAGTTAACACCCAGGGCTGGCAATGTGGAAGAAATATGTAGATTATCCTTAAAAAATAAAACTCTCATAAGGCAGGCAGGCAGAGCTGATTTTATAAGCATGCCCTTTTATCCCTGGGCTCGTAAGACCGTGGACTTTCTGAGTAGAGGTCTTTAAGAGCAAGTTAACCATCTTCCAGCAGGGGATTAAATATAGTTGAACCTCTTAGGTCAGGCCCTGCGGGGGTTGTGTGTGCACGTGCGCACACACATGTGTGTGTCAATTAGATCATTTTTTTGAAGTCCTTCTCAAGCCTGTTCTTTATGATTATATCAATTTTCCAGGTGAGGAACAAAAGTTTCAGGGAGACTGAAGCTAACATTTTCACTCTCAGGCTCCTGTGCTCATATTAACTAACAGGTCTGTCTCTCTCATGTTGTCCAAGTGTCAAGCTGTGACCCACGAGGATGGGTGTCTGCATCCTTACTTACCTCAGGTCATGCAGCAAGTCAGTGTCAAGCTGAGTGTAAAACCCAGGTCTGACTAGTACCCCAGCAGCATGTTTTCTGGATCACAAGCACCTGATGCATTTGTCTTCATTTATTGTGCTTTTTTTCCTATTGTCTTGAGTAATTTCCTTCCCTTAAAGGATATAAATCACATATCTACAAAGTAAAGAATTATTTAAATAGCATTTATATTTAAGCTCAAAAAGGAGTTTAACTCTCTAGTGGCTGAGATCTGACTTGCTGGTCAATTTAACTTGGCTTCACTATATGAACATATTTTATGGCTTCAATACCAGCTGGCTTGCAAACCAGTGTTCAGTACACTGGAATGCTACTGGAGATGAATATCCTTGCTGGAAGTTAACTTAATATTGCCTTCATTCATTTCACCTAAATTGAACTACACTGCTCTCAGCGCCAACTGCGCACGCACACATCAGGCTTTGCCCCAAGTTAACTCAATCAGTTTAACGGTTCCATTTCATTGTGTGCCACTCACAGATGGAGACAAGGTAACAGAGGTTGCTCTTTGCTTCTCTAAGTCACACCACAATTTCATTTTGTCCTTGATCCTATTGCTGATAAAGACTGAGGGGAAAATTCAGGAGTGGAGCCATTCCTGGTGACTTTAATAGCATTGACAGCAGCAAGTGTTAAAGTAATCTGTCAGTATGAAAAGGGATATCCTTCCTGTTTATTAAGTATAGCTTAGCAGCAGAAACACCACCAAAAACTTTAAATGAACAATGAAAAGGACCTAAAAGAAATTGATACATTTGGAAGAATCATAGTGACCATCTTCTAAACAACCCATCACCTAGTACCTGTTCTCTCCCACTACTACCTTGTGTAGCAGTTGCATTTGTGTGAGGGCTGTTCCCTTTCCTCTGCGCTTCACTCCAACAAGCAACAGATTTGAAACAGCTCTGAATAACACAAGTCTAATGCTGAGACTTAAGTTTATGAGAACTGAAATATGATGCAAAGATGCATGGCTGTTACATCTACAAGACAGACAGGCACTGATAACTTCCAAAAACCTCTGTAAAAGAAAAGAAAACAAAAATCTACAGCACAAGAATTCTTTGTAGTCAACAAAAAAAACAAAAAAAACCAAAAAAAAAAAACCCAAAACATTTTAAACTGGCAGCGACTGATTTGATCAATTTTAATGCAGACCTTGTTCTCCATGCTCAGAAATATGATACAGACATCAGGTACAGCAGCTCCCTCCCAGCTAGTGGACAAAGGACTTCATGTCAGTTGAAAGAAAGGTTGGACTTACTCTGGATCTGCTGTGTACTAGGGAGAGATGGGGCCACAATATTTATATTAAAACCCAGCTGAAAGGTTACCAGAAAAGCCCCATGGGCTGTATGTTCTTGACTTGATCAACAAGAATAGAAATGAGGTCATGACATGGAAAACCTGATTATAAACTGCATTTCAAAGGTAAACGGTATTTGTCAAGTAGCTGGGCTTAGAAGTGTGGTATGGACCATTTCAGAGACCAGCTTTTGGTAAACACAAATCTGAAACCAAGCTCTGACTTCTAATACCCCAGGAGCTCACTGCCTGGGGCTGGAGATGGCACTGTGTAAAGTGAAAAGCTTTGAAGTCTTGGTCACACCCAAAATCCATTAGGGTCATGTTTCGTATTTCCCATCCACATATAGGTGAAAAGAAAATAAAACTTGGGAGGTGTGCACATAAGCACCTTACCTTTTGAACCAAAGCCTCACCAGACTTGCCTGAGCAAGTACTTTACTCTCATACCTGAACCCCAACTCTAGATGTCCTTGACACTGCAATTAATCTGGGCCCATTACTGAGCATGGACATGGGCACTGGTTTTACAAGGTCGCATTGTACCAGTGTGGAGCAGCTAGAAAACTCAGCCAGGCAGCTCAACAGCAGGGCAGAAGGACAAATTTAAGTCAGTTGGAGCCCTAAGAAGTCAGTTGCACTGGTAGATACAGTTGAATAAGGAAGCAGCAGCTCTTTACACTGTTTGTGTCCCATCTGTTCCCTAGCATTACACATGTACCAGCCCGTTCCCCATACCTTTGAATCACAGACCATCATCACATGAAGAGGAGCTGGGAAGCTAAAGGCAGGCCGCTGTGAAAACCGTTTGCTTCTGGGACACAGGCAAAGCACTCAAGCGTCTCCACCACAGCACAGAGGACACCACAGTACTGAGGGCAGATCTTAAGTAACAATCGTAGGAGAAAAAAAAAAAAAAGGAAGGGGTGGTCATACTTAAGGCACAGAGCACTTTATTCTTTGCAGGACCATAAAGAAAAGAAACCAACCTACGAGCTAGTAAGGAGGTGCAGACTGGTGCAAACAAGCTGAACAAGGGAACGGGAGCCGATGTAGTTCTTCATCCCTCCAGAGGATGTCATCATAGAGCCACCAAAAAAGGCAAGCTTTGTGACCCAAATCTGGAGAGAGCTGAATAAATGCCTAGTGTTCAGCCACTCTTCGGACAATAATCCCAAACCTCCCTGTTTACCTGCCCAGAAGTAACCAACTTTCCCTAGGCCAGAGGGCAACTTGTGGAAGGACAGGAGGAGCGGCAAAACCCATCGTGATTTGAGAGATGTGCAACAGGTTAGCCTAGAAAACAAATGGGGGACATGCTCTAGGTGACTGAACTGAGCAAAGGAATGGGGTGTTCACACACTTTACAGTTCTACCCGCTTTCAACCTCTTTTGGTGTCCCTGGGAATAGATGGGTGTGTGGAGGATGCATTCACACACAACGAATATGAGCAAAGAAAACTGTGAACGTGGAAATTGTGTTCTCAGATAGCAGGAACACACTGCATTCTGCAGCCATTGAGCAAGAGCATCCAGGAAAGAGGTGGTGGGAGGGCTATGTGCTTGTTCACCCTCTTCACCCATTTCTGTGGTTTGCATCACAAAAAGGTAGTCTTTGCTTTTGTGCCTGTTTGTCCCAGCAGCAAACCACAGGCAAAAGGAAGAAGCACTAATGATGTTCATGGCACATTTCTGTAATAGTTTCTATCCCTAATGATACATCTATGGACATGCTGTCTTTTCTACTGAGCTAATTCTAGCCTCTGCTGCCTTTGGTCCTTCATGTGGGACACAGGGGCATACACGTCTTTGCCACTAGCCTCACTCTAAGAAGATGGGAGAGGATCACAAGTGGAAATGCTGTACCAGGTATGCTGAGCACCAAAAAAAGAGTCTCTAGGCTACTGTGCAACCTTAGAAACTGCCACAGCTCAAAGTATTGCTGCTGCAACCCAAAGCACACACCTTTTCCTCACCTCAAATGTCCACATGGACAACAACCTGGTGATTGCTATATTCAGCTTGCCAAAGTGTCTTGAGATCCTTCAAGAGACCTAACTACCTGAGAGGAATTCTGTAGTTATTGATAGTAGCCAGGGAGCTGGAAGGCAGGCTGTGTAGCTCAGCCCCTGTACCAAACACAGTGGTTTTAAACACAAGCATGAACTACAGAGCCTCTGGGCTTTACTGTATCAGGGCCCTTAGAAAATGTTTCTCTGTGTGCACACACCACATCAGTTTTCCCATGAAAGCATATCAACTGGAAACAAGTCACCATCCCTTCCCAAGTAGAATTTAATAAATCCAAATCCAGGAGCTAACCCAGACTACATCCAGTGCTAAAGTATCTCCTGCGAGCCAGCCATGCAATCTGCGTCTTAATCTCCTCACTTCTTTGCTGCTATTTGTTTCAAGGGTTTGGTTTGGTTTTGGTTTTTTACACGGATAGATTAAATTTCCTGCCAACCCACTTTCTCATTCAAACATATTAGAGAGGAAGTAGGAGGAATGAGGAAATCAGAAACAAACAACCAGCAGAAAATAGCATTAGAAGGCTTAGTGAAGAGCCTGATCTTTAGCCATGCACACTGTCCCATTCCTACACATCAGTAGTGCTCTCTAAAGCAAGGGAACCTCTACCATAGGGAAAGGAAAAGTGCTTTTTTAGCTGTCGCTTGTCTATGGAAACTCATCAGAGAAAATAAGCCAGAGCCCCAGAGTCAGGAAGCCTTGAGTCTACCAAGTTTCTCCTCCCCCAAAAAACTGCATTCATAAATCCATGGTACAAAGCTCTTATCTCCCATATTGTCTCCCACTTATCTACCATATCTCTCTCCACATATTGTCTCCCACTCTCCCCCCATGGCTGTGTAGGTGACCTAATGAAACTTTTCTCTGTGCTGCCCATCAGCTGGCAACAAGAGCTCAGGGCTAGAACCAGGCTCAGGAAATGCCTTGCCTATGCCCTCCCTTGCTTAGGAGCTCACAGACCTGGTAATTCTTGGCAATGTCTTCCCAGCACTTGCAATGGGCAGAGGCAGACAAGGAAGAAAGCAGTCTGAAAAAAAAAGAGCAATGGTCTTTCACTCTCCCTGCTTTCAAGGCTTGATTTGTCCCTGATGTTCACCTGGTCCCCTGAGGAAAGACATAGCTCAGTGACACCGAATTCCCTTTCTCAACACCCTTATTGCTGATCCTCATCAGCACATCTTGCCTTGCAATAGCAGAGCTATAACAAGAGCACAGTGGCGGAATCCCTGCTTTGCTGGCATCAGGAGAGCAAGCTGCAGGCAGGATGGCCAGCAGCACTGGGAAAAAGCACAGGGAGAAGCACAACTCAGTCATCAAGATAGCACACAACAGCTCTGCTCCAGGCCTCCCTTTAACAGAGGACTTAGGAGTTGACTTTGGTCTGAAATGGAACATGTGAAAGGGATCTGCTTCCTCAGTTTTCCCTGCCCTCTGTCTT
>NW_010319631.1:97351-115390 GCF_000700745.2 Antrostomus carolinensis | reverse complement strand
GAACCATTTTGGGTGCATTTGGTGTTGGCACACACATGCACAGACTCATCCACTTGCTCACAAACCAGCAGCCCCATGGCTGGGAAGATCCTGGTGGGAGTGCAGATACAGAAAGACACTTGTGTGCCTAAAGCAATTTAGGCTGGGATGCAAAATGTTGCTTCCAAGAGAAATCCAGTAACCTGCCAAAACTTAACAATGTGTTTGATGAAACCAGAAATTTATCATGAATATTCCCCCGATATCTTTCCTTTTGGGGAAGGGGAGGTGTAAAAAAATTTCAGTTTGATTTCCTCTGCCCAGTGCCAAATTGATCACTGAGTTACTTCTGTCTTGGTGTCACCTGAAGCTAGCTGATTTGAGGATGTAAACCATGACATAAGGAGGATTGATCATCTGAGCATCCCAGATCCTCTTGGGGAAGCAAAGCAGTCTTGGACAGGACAGCATCTGGTAGACTGGCTTCCACTGGAAACTTGTCTGTGTTCTGGCAAAGAGTTTGCTGAAGCGCATGCGTCTGGGTAATTTTATTTTTTTTTTTAGTTCAGATGAATCAGCAGATTCAAGTCCAAAAGCTGTGCAAGTTAAAAAAATAAACCTTCTGGCAGTCTACAGACCAGATTTCCCAAATGTTTTAAATTAAGCTCTCAGCTACACCAATCTCTAAAAAGTTATCCACTTCTAAAGTGTAAAACATCCTCTCATGGTTATTTCTCTGTCTCAGCACTCGAAAGTACAGTTAATCCTTGTGCTAGAACAGGTTTCCTTCTGATATTCTTTGGTAGAAGGTGATATAACCAATAGGTACTGACATTTAAAGTAACACTGGTAGGACCCACTGTGGTGGACAATCCCTACTACACAGGTGAGCTTGAAGGCTGTCAGCAAACGCAAGCGTTTCAGTGGTGCCTTCCACTCACAACTATAGTAGCTTGAACCTTTGTTTTTAATGATAAATAGTCACTCTGGAGCACTATCAAGTCATCTAACTGGTATTATTTTTGGCTAGATATTTGTATTGCAGCAATGCCTCACTAGGTACAATTTACAGGCTAAAACTCCAGCTTTCTAGGTGGTGCATAAACCTAGTAAACTATCCTGTACCTTAGTAAATTCTGCTCTAAATCAATAGACAGAGAGGTGCAGAAGAATGACGTAAGGGGCAAACCATTGCCAACGAATGGATAGTATAGCAGAATACTGACAGGGCTATCATGGGAATAAAATGCAGAGATGCTATTAATGTCACATCAAGGTTGTACAATCAAAAGATGAAAAATGCAAACATTAAGATCCCTACGACAACTTTCCGAAAATGGCAATGCAGTCATCTCATTTACTGTAAGGCCTATAGCTCAAAAAACATTTACAGGAGTATTTTAAACTAGGTGTTGAAAAATACCAAGGAATGAGAACACAATGCATGCACAGTAAGGCTGATTTACCACTCCTGTTGGATCTGTAGGTTTCTGGTTTTAATAATCATTCTCAGAATATCGGAGGGATTTTAGAGAAGAAGGAGGGAAAATGAAACATGGAGAGAAAAACACAAAATCTGGCAAAACATCAGGTTGTCCTGACTAATAATAACCTTATTCTTACAGCTGTTGATACAGACTAAGAAGTCCCCTTACGCTTTGAAAGTGTGAACACTCAAACACTGAAATTTCCCATACTCTGTCCACGGGGATCAGCACTTATTACTAACTTCCAGACAGTTTCCCCCATTAAACTTATTCAAAAGCCCAAGAAAGTCAGTGAGAACCTTCTTGATGACTGCCTTAGATTTTGAAACTGGGATGAACGTCCCGTCTTTCAGATGGGAAAACCAACACATAGCAAAGTTAGGCAATTTAAAAAAACATTTTCCCACATCACTCAAAGCAGCAAAGTATCTTCCCCCAGCAAATGACAGAAAATAAAACTCACCTTTGTCTAGAGAAGTAGAGACCTTGCAAGCCTGGGAAGTTGTACCTTCAAGGGCAATGTGTCATTATGAATGAGGAAAACAAACCTATAGTACCAGGGTTTGCTACCAAACTGCTTGGCCTAATAACATGCAATTCCTGGTTGCACAGTTGCTGCTTACTGCCAGTCATAGCAAGGATGAGTATTAACAGCCAAATTCATTGTCGTTACAGAATTAGGTAGAGGGGGGAAAAAAGCAGCAGCAGGCATTAAGAAGTCCTTTTTTTATATGAATAAAGTTTTATTGAATTTTAGACAATTAGAAAGAACAAAGAAAGAGGAGCAAACAGTCTCATGGAGGGTAGGAACCAGAAGAGCTTTCCCAGTAGAAGAGGGGGACTGCTGAGGGCAGTGTTCCTGCAAATGTCACACAGTGGCTGTTACAAAAGCAGAGAGAATGTGTCTGGGCTTTTCTTTGACTGTTTGTTGTTTGTTGGGGTTTTTTTTTTCCTCCCACATTAAGGTTTCTAAAAGCCATTCTTCTTCCCCCATCAATCCTACCACCCAGCAGCAAAGTGAGCAGACAGGCAGGAAAGGGGACTGCTCTGGTGAAACTTGAGTACACACACACAGAGCAACCCTCTGCCTACACAGCTGCAGAGTTTTGCACCCATTCTGGATGGAGCTGTGTAGAGGGGGAAGGAAGGGAGGTTGGAATTTTTTTTCTCCTTTTTCCTTTTCCTTTTTCTTTTCCTTTTATTTTAAGCAAAGAAGGCACAAAATCTCAGCCAAGCTTCAAACTTAGTGCTGCCTGGGAGCCCCCAACCTCCCAAAAAGCCAGTAAGTCTATATGGGAACCCAACCATCACCTCTCCCCCCTCTTGCGCAGAGTCTGTCCTTGCATTTCAAAGGTACTGCTCAGGCAGAAAGCCCTGCAAACCTTTGTACTAGGGAAAGTAAAGCTGTGTCGGGACAAGGAAAGTGAGGATGAGGAAGAGTCTGTTGGCTTAAACAGACCCTTTTTCCAGTGTGAGAGCTACAGAAAGTCAGCTGTGACTCCCTACATTGTTTTTCCAAGAGCAGACCTGGGAGGGCTCTGGTGCTTTTGGAGATAACCACTGCCTTTACATTTGCAAGGGTTGGAGTTATGCAGGAGAACCGAGACACCCATCCAAGCATGGCCCCTTTCAGCCAGTGCTCTCTAGGAAGGTAAGACCCAGCCCTCAGTCCAGACCTCCAAATGGCACCAGGTTCCTTCAGTGGTTTCAACTCTTGGTTTTGATTAAGGCTATTTAGTTGCAATAGAAAAAGGATAGGTGCCAGCCACAACCACCTCCCTGGCTGTGAGGAGATGGCAGATGCCACCAGAGCCTGGCCCCAGGACACTGAGGGAAGTAGGGGAGACAGAGAGCACGTGGGCTTCCACAAGGTTACCCCCTCTATGAAGCCCCTGCTTTCACTCTTTCTAAGGAAAGGATTTGGAAATGAATTCTGCCAACCTCAGTGTCTGGGAAGTCTGTGCGCATGGGGGTGAAGGAATGAAAACGGTGACGCCTCCGTTTGAGGGCCTCAAACATGACATGTACCCTGCCATGCTGGCCAGCCCTCTATAGTTTGATACAGAAAACCCACCAAAGCTGTGGGGTTTGAAGCCACTTGCCCCAAAACAGAGCAGCACAGGAGCATCAGACATCTCTGGACCTGCCTGCTGCTCTGCCACACCACCCTGCTCCTCTCTGCTCCCTGAATAACCCCAGCAACACCCAAAAAAACCCACAGGACATGAGCCCTACAGCAGCAGCAGAGATACACCCTTACCATGCACAGCGTGTCTCAGGGAAAGACATTCAGACAGCTGCAGCCTCCACGGCCATGAACAGGGCTCTTGGCAGCACCCCAAACTAGTGCAGGAAAAATACTGGGTCTGAGGAGGACCTGCGTGTGTCTCTGTGGGTGTGTGCATGGTGGGGTGGGCGAAGAACTGCAAAAAATAAAGACAAATGCTCCCTGGTTCATGGCATCACTCAGCCATCCCCTTGGCCAGGCTGGTGGCTGTGCCTTCATCTCGCCCCTCCAGCCTGGCCCATGCCTCGTGTCACCCAGCCCAGGTGCACAGCCCTCCCTCATCCAGCAGCGGGGCCAGGGCTGTGGGGAGGGGGCTGGGGCCGCCTTGAGGCATACCCTGCCTCAGCACCCCTCCCTGCCCCGACGCAGGCTGTCATCCTCTTGGAAATAAAACAGAAACAACAACGGAAAAAAAATAATATATATATATCTCCCCAAACCTCCCTGAAAGACCCAAATGGATGGAATTGACCCCCAACAAAACCAACGGGAAACAAAAGCAAAAGTCCCCCCCAAAGTCAGGCCTTGAGGCATACCCTGCCTCAGCACCCCTCCCTGCCCCGACGCAGGCTGTCATCCTCTTGGAAATAAAACAGAAACAACAACGGAAAAAAAATAATATATATATATCTCCCCAAACCTCCCTGAAAGACCCAAATGGATGGAATTGACCCCCAACAAAACCAACGGGAAACAAAAGCAAAAGTCCCCCCCAAAGTCAGGGCTGGGCACATGTCCCGGCCAGGGCCCAGCCGCCCGGGAGCGTGTCCTCCCCCAGCCTTGGCACCTCGGTGTTGTCCATCGGTGCGAGGAGTCCCAACAGCCGGGGGGATACTGCACTGCCAGGGCTGTCCCATCAGCTGGCAGCAGCCTCGGGAGGGGAGGGCAGGGGAGAGAGGCAAGTGTGTGTCCCCCCGCCACCTCGCCGTCTTTCAGGAAGGGGTAGGGTCTCTCTTTGCCCCACCAGGTACAAGAGACCCCTTACTTGGCCCTTGGCCACTGGCATGGCCCTACACAAGGGAGCCAGCCCGGCTCTGGGCGGGCACCATGACGGGCACAGCCCCGATCCGCTCCTGCTCCGGATCACCTCCTGAGGGGACGGGGCCGTGCTGGCTGTCACCACCAGCGTCTTAGGGGGAGCTGGGGATGGGTGGCCGCCGTTGGCATAGATGGGGCGGTTGGTCGTGCTCCCCGAGCGTGAGAAGGGGGGTTGGTGGGCATCATTGCTGTTGCTGAAGCGGGTGAAGGAGTCTGTGGCATGGTTGGCTTTGGGATCATTCCAGTAGCGGCTGTTGTAGGTGTTGGACGAGGTGAGGGTGTCATTCTCTGACGAGGATGCATCTGCGTGGAATGTCTTTGTGGCAGAGGAGCATTTAGGTGGCAGGTCATCCTCCCTGGGAAGGAGAGGGTGTGAGGGCACATGGAGATACTGCCCTGCTTGCCCAACACCCCCTTCACCACACCCACCTGGAGTCAACACCATCAATTCAAGGTGAAGGACAGAACCAAAGTGAACCAGCATCCCTCCTTGGCCTGTTTGCTCATCCCTTTTTGCAGGACCCACCTCTGTACACATTAATTGCTCCATATGCCTACTGCTGAGGCAAACAACCCATTCTCCTGTATCTATGGGGGTAAAAACAGTGGTTGTCACAGCCACTGGTACTTTGCTGGCAGTCAGTATGACTGTACAGTTAATTAAGCTGATCCTCAGGGGAGCTGCAGGAAGCTTCCAGAGGGAAACGCTGGGGCTGTAACACCAGAGAAGATCACAGTTGTATCTCCAGAGCTTTTCAGTTATCACTGTCTGGTATTGTGGGATAGGATCCCCCACCACATCACTCTCCTATGGAGCTAACATCATTGAGCCAAAGCTCTCAATAAAGGCAATACTGAAAACAAATTCTGTTGTTACTATCCTTCATTTGTTCCTTCCATTTTCTGGACATATATGGACAACTTCCCCGGCCCAGGGGAACACACCCAGGAGTAGCAAGAGTGAGACTTCTGATTGCCTTCCTGCCAGCTACTGCTTTTGCTGCACTGTCAGAGGTCTCCTGCCACCAACTTTCCCTGACCCTTACCTTATTTCATTAGGAATCTCCTCCTCTTCTTCTTCTTTGTGTTTATTTTTCCAGTAAAACAGTGCCACGGCCACTAACACAATGCAAACAATGAGTATGACAGCGCCTGTGGCCACCGCTCCTGCAATCAGGCCAATGCTTCGGGGATGGGCTGTGGGGATGATTGAACAAAGAACAGAGAAGAAATCAGGGCTGTGCTGTGGCTGTCCATGAGCATTTGAAGCTGCCGTGGCTTGGGAGGGGATAAAGGTGGCATCCCCTTTCCAGGGCACAACGATCTTCTGATAGAGAGGCACATGGTGGCTCACAGCAAACATGGTTATTCACTTTACTGTCACAAGACAGAAGCAGGTGGCCAAGCCTCCCTTGGCAAAATACTTACGTGCAATGACTTGCAGGTCCAGAAGGCAAGTGCTGGTTCCAATGGCATTTGAAGCCACACATTGGTAAAGACCTGAGGACACAGTGCTGATATTTCGGAGAGTGACAGTGCCCTGGACTTGGTCTAGTCAGAGAGAAAAGAAGGATTTAAATCCCTCCTCACCTTGAGGAAAATGGTGAAAAGGAAAAGCCAGCAAATAGAAAATTTTGGTGTCAGACTCTTAAGAGAAAAACAAATTAGGAAATAACCTTGAGATGAAAGCATCAGGCACGCACGCACACACACACACATAAGATTAGGTCCTAAGGAGCTTACACTAAATGTTTCTTTTTCTTCATATAGATTAATTTCTGTAAATGAAAGCTTGGGACTCAGCATTGTGTGAGAAAAAGGAGGAAAGAAGAGATATGCAAATACCTATACCCAGGTCTACCTGCTAACTTCAATCCTGCCCTGCTCTCCCATCCCCGAGATTCCCACTTCCTGCTCCGACAATTTTCCTAATTTCTGTATTATGTAAAACTAAACTGATTGCACATTCTTAAAATACAGAAAAATAATGGCAAAAGTACAGCTATCACTAGTTGGTTAGGACACCTAGGCTGAGAGATCTTATGGATGGGACCTGGGGCTGGGCAATACCCAGTGTGATCAGAGCCTTGCTTTTACACACATCTGAAAGACAGTTATGCCAGTAACTTATTGGAGAACCGTGACCTCAGTGTGAGAAGCTGGTAGTATATTCCTGGTATGATTCTGCCTTCCTTCTCCCAGTTTCCAATCTATGAGCATTTCATTTGGTTTAAATGCAGGTGAGTCAGCAGCTGAAATCTCCAGCCACATGCCAACATCTGGTAACCATGTTCTCTCTCTCCCATGCAACCAGACCCTTGTTCCTCAATAGGGAACATGTTTTCTATCAAAAAAACATGAAAATTTAAGTGGCCATTGGATGGTACCTAGTCCACCATGGGCTCTAGGAATCTTCGTTCCAATAAAGCAACCATGCAAGCGATAGCAGACAGTCAATGAGCCATGCCACCTCTGGTGGCTCAGACAAAGGAAAGCCCAGGCTGTCACCTGGGAAATAAGAGGATAATCAACAGAATGAGCACCTTGTGTGGCAGTTGGGGGCAACTTGGGAACATTGTCCAGTTTCTCCCAGAGGTATGTTGGCCGGGGGATGCCTTCTTCTGAGCTGCAGGTCAGTGTGATATCGCTGCCCACGTCCAGGGACCCCTGGATTCTGCAAAGCGGGGCAGAAGGAGGAACTGCGAGAGAAGAGGGGAAAGTGACAGCAGATCAGGAAATATGACCGAACAGTGGAGTGCAGGCTCTTTCTGGGCACGCGCTGCGGGGGAAAGCAAGGACACTGGCATGAGCTGACAAGGAGAGAAGAGGGAGGCAGCAGAGAAGAACCCATTAAGGTTTGGGGGGTGACAATTCACAAAGATTCCTGACCCGCCAGCCCACCAAGGTTATAGACTACTGCTGACTTTCACAGGACCCAGTACTTTAAAATCCCTCCCTAGAGAAAAAGAAGGTGAACATTTCCGTGCTTGAGATAGCAAGAGTGGTGTGAGCTAACAGAGCTGCAGATAGAATTTTCTGTGGCTGGGTTTTGCTTTCACACCCCTATAATGGCACACACACTGGAGTACTTAACATCCTAGAGAGCATCCAGTACTAATTGCTTTCACAACAAGGAAGCAAAGATCTAAAGTTATTCCCTTTTTCTGTTGCTATGCACAAAACTCTTATGGTCCCTTCAGCTCTCCAGGATGCCTTTGTACTTTATTCATGCTTCTTTACGACTCCACATCACAATGCTGCCACAAAACTTTCTCTCCACCATATTTTACAAATCCATTATATGCCACCTGAATATGAAGGCTATGTGCCCTACACTCTCCCACAATACCCACAAGGCAGCCCATCCCTCAGCAAGTGATGTCCATGGGCTCCAATGCATACACTACCATATTGCTCTGCTATGATGCACTACCTTGCAGCGAGGATTGCACTAGATGATCTTTCGAGGTCCCTTCCAATCCCCAACATTCTGTGATTCTGTGATTCCCTTGTCCCTGTTCCTCCCCTCTCCCCCCATAATCCCAATAAACACACCCAAGACAGTAAGTCCAATGACTCCAATATTCCTGACTCCTCGGTCGGGAAGATTGTTGACCAAACACTGGTATGTGCCGGTATCCGACAGCTGAGTGTTGTTGATGAAGATGGAGGCACTGGTGGTTGGCATTGTCACAGCAAACCCCACTCGCCCATAGAACTGAGGTGCACCACCAAAGATCTGACCCCCTTGGTAGAGAATAACCTGGAAAAGAAAGGAAAGCTGAAACAACACTCTGCAGGAGTTGAGCAAGGAAGAAGATCAGCAAGCAAAACACAAGTTTCCAAAGACTAAAGGTTCCTAAAGCATCTCTAAATAACCAGATCTTGATATACAGTTGTCCCAGGCAGACCTATCCTAGCAGAGGTGTTTTCTCTAAAAGAGAAACCAGTTTTATGTCAATAAAAATGTTCACAGAGGTAGCAGACCAAATAGATACCCAAGCCTTCTGGCATAGCTGAATTGCCAATATGAGCCTGCTTCATATAATAGTCATTACCTATCTGGACAGGATTGATGTAGAGAAGCAGAGACTCTTTGCAGGTGAGGGAGTACTTTGCTGGAAAGCATCCACCAAGTGGGCAGTATCATTTTGAGTCTCAGAGAGTACAATCCTGCCATGATTTGACACTGCTTACTGAAGATCCTTGGGATGGACTTACTAACAGGCAATGCAACCCTTGAACCTGCAAACAGCTTATATAGCAGTCTGTACTCAGACCAAGTTCCCAAGGAGCAAGTGATCTCCAGTGGAGGTTCTCACTACTGAATATCAAATGTGACAGTGGCAGTGTCACCCATGGTAGATGCATTTTAGAGCAATGTCATTCTTCTGCTGTCAAAGTATTAGGGCAAAAACCAGGCCAGTAGATCTCAGGTTATGATTCTTGTGCCCGCCACAATAGACTCTTACTTGCTAATGTTCACAAGAATGGACTTGCATAAGCAATAAACAGTGAAAAAGTAAGAGGGAAAATAAGAGGGGTGACAAGTCTATGAGAGGCCATGCGTTCTGGGCACATTTTACATAGATTTCATGGGTTTAAGACTGCAGCTGCTCCCAGATCCTCCAAATCCCATATTAAGAGCACCAAAACCTGCATTACATCTCCTGTGCTCTTCTGAACGCACAAACCACCAGAGATCCAGGCCAGCCATAAAGTATCGTATACACCTGCCCTAAATGCACATCCAGCCAAGGACACAATGCACATCAGTTAACAAAGCATTGAAGAAATCAGATTAATTTAAGATCCAGAGGGCATGTTCAGCAATGAAGGGAATGTTCTGGAACAACCAGAGACTTAGCGTTTCAAAGGGACTACACCCAGATCGGTGTGAAAAGGGTGAGGAAAAAGAAAGTCCCAAAAAAATGCTTGCTTCTATGAGAAAGGACCTACCTGTTGAGGTTGGTTGGCGTTAGAAAGAGGAATGACCATCCAGATGACATTAAGGTTAGTGAGAGCAGCGTTAGTGGTGAAGGTGCAGGGCAATACTGCTGTCTGGCCTCGGGCAACTTGGATGCTCCCTGAACTAACTGACACCTCCAGAGGATACACCAGACCTGGAAAGAGAAGGACACTCAGTTCAATCATTTCAGGAGAAGGACACCCAGTTCGAGCATTTCAAGTGGCCCCATCCAATTACTTCAGGCTAAAAAGAATTATATTCCTCCCTCAATAGATCAAGCTGATCTCATGCAGACCTTTTTCGCAGGCAAACACAGATAGGCAACCCTTTTATGTGAGAGAACTCTAGTTTCAGAGCCTCTGAAAACAAACAGGCTTTGTTTTGGCTATGGGGAAAGAGGCATAAGAGCAGCCAAGCTGTGTCTAAGAGATAATGAAACATGTTTTCAAACCAACCCAGTCTTAATGACACCCAACATTACTGAAACAGAAAAGGAAACTGCATTCTAAAAGTCTTCACCAAGGGGTAAGAAGAGAGACCATGTATGATTAAAGAAGAAACACAGTTCTCCCCCTAATGAAGTTCAGCATGAGAAGAAACATTTTAGTGCTATGTTTAATTTAAAGGCTTAAAAATCTAAATCTTTTCCAGTCCAGGTATTTCTATCTCACTGGTGAAAAATTGCTACTGATAATGGAGGATCTCATCAAATATCATTTATTTTCCAGCATTTCCACCATTGCCTCCTTTGAATTCCACGCAGTCTGGACAGGGCTCAAAACCTGATAAGCCCCAGTTTCCCAGCGCAGCAGCTCAAGGATGCAGTTTTTAGACTGCAAGTCACACAGGGAAATATCTCCATTCCTACTGCCAAAATCTCATCAAATGAAACTAACCAAGGAATCACCACCACCATCTCAAGTAGCACTACATTTTTTTAAACCATTTTTGCCCCACAAAATCAAAATATTGACTACAAAAAACCATCTCTCTATATGACAGCTCACTACCTTCTTGTTCAAAACATGTGGGAGACTGCTGGAGGAGAAGATAAAGAGTTTTCAGGCTCCAAAACATTGCTAGTACCCAGGTCTGTGGTCCATCCTATTCTCTTGCTGACTCCAGGAAGGGCTGCCAGCAAAGTTTCTATTTTCTGCCAAGAGGCACTGGTTTGCTCAAGGTGAAATACTCCATGAGAATAGGTTTCTATCTGAACTATGAAAAAACTGAACAGGCCAATTGCTGAGAAAAGGGTAAGTGATCTCCTTCATGTTTGTCTGCTGGGATCCTTCCCAGCCTACCTAATGGAGAGATGGGATGCTTGGAGTCTGGAAGCACTGAGCTGCAGGTGCTACAGATCCAAAGTTTCTAGCACTTGAACAGCCTATGGTGAGTTCCTGGGTTTGGATTGACTGCTCTGGAGCTGCAATATCCCAGCCTGCAAATCCTCAGCAACGTCCTCTGGACTTCTGTTCCTTCCTCCATAACTCTCACCTCCAAAGCCCCTGGTAGTTTGGAGAGGCTCAGAAGTGCTTCAGAACACAGTCAGACAAAACATAATTTTAATCTCTCCAAGTGAAATTAATGAGGTTTTTACTTTGCAGATAAAACACCCAAGTCTGATTTTTCTCACAGGGTTGAAACTTATTTAAAACTATGGAACATTTTGGAAATTCCTATGGAAACAGTTCATCTCTGGTGCTAACATCTCAGAGAATTAGATGTCTGGATGAGGAACAGCTGGTGAAAGCTTAATCCATCAATCTCCTATGCAGGGCTGTCAGCAGCAAGCGGAAGTAAATAATTTGAAGAGCCAGTAATAAGCATCACCTTTATTACAGGGCATCTGCCTTCCAGATGCATCTGTAGTCAACAGACTGGGAATGGGTTTGGACTCCTCATTTGCTTATGGCTGGCCAGGCAGTTGCACTAGCCCAGAAACCAGAAGTGACCCATGTCAACTTTGGAGATGTCTCTTACTGAATATAACCCTGACAAGGGATTGTCTTTCTGCAGGCCTAAATTTGAAGGCTACCTTGTCATGACTGCCCATCCAGTCTAGCATCATCCATGTGCTAAACAGTGCAGGGAGTCACAATACCTTCTACATTTATTGGATTAACCTCTCTCTCCAATATGCTCTTCTGCCATATTCAGTGTAGATTTAATGAGATGGTTTCCATGAGAGGAAAACCAAGTACTCATCTTATTTGGAATAGCAACATGTGTTCTTCAGCAGCATCCCTTGCCCCTCCACTGTCTTCACCAAAAAGAACCCACATATTCAAATTCCTGACATTTAGAAAAAGTAATATTTAAGTGTGAGTATTCACTAATAGCAAATTTACTGGAAAGGTTAGAGCTTACAGTCTGCACTGCAGGGTTAGTTATATCAATCACTCAGGCATCAAGATGATGTGATTTTCATACCTAACCACCCTCTTGCCACTCCTAATATTTACTATTAGTTGATTGCAAACATCCTGCAGAAAAATAAAAACACTAAAGTAGAACATGCATAATTTTGTCACTGTAAAAATAATTTTCAAAACATTTGAGCACTTCCCAATCTGCTTATGAAGAGCTTAAAAAAGAAAACACCTACTATTCCCTTTGCTCTGCCAGTGCCCCACTCTCATCCAGCAGTGCCCCACAGCCCCCATAACCTCCTCCTTGGGGGAGCACTAAGGAAGAGCTGAGATCCCTGTCCATTTGTCTTGCCAAGGGGAGCCACTTTGAGCTGGGCATGCAAGACTAGCACCCCCACACACCATGCTATCCTGTCTCTGCCTTGTTAAACCATCAGTCAAGCCAGCTTCTCAGACTTTGCTTTGCCTCATGCATCCCAGGGTCTGTCAGCTGCTCTTTGGCCCGGGATGCATACAAGGCAGGAGACACTCAAAGACAAGGACTCATTTTGCTAAGCTAAGTGGCACCTGCAGGGCTACAGCTAGGGAAAACACACACAACCACTTCTGACAAGTAAGCTTAAACAAGGTGACAGGGGAGTCAGGAGACCAAAGGTAGGCAAAGTCCTCTTCCACCAGCATAAACAGGGAGGTAGGCTGGTGCGTTAACACAGAACTGGGAGGTTGGGGAGCATTACTACAATGCGATTCCTTTCCCAGAGAGACAGCTGAAAGAGCAAAGATCAAATCCTCGTCAGAAGTTACAAGGTTTTTCTTTGTATCTCAGACTACTGGAAAATGTACACACTTACACATGCCCTTGTCCATCCATGCAAGGATCTACATGACTGCATCCTTCCACATCAATACCCATGGCCCAAAATACAGGTGGATGCACACAGAGACACATGCATTTGTGAACCTGTATGGCCAGGAAGACACCTAATAGGAAAATTCAACCAAATGTTACACGTTTAAACATTTAAAAATTAGGAGTTGGAAAAATGTGGCTTTGCACTAATGGAAAAGGAGGGAGGCATGGGAGAGAGGGAGGAAAAGATTTCAAATTTAGCTTATCTATTAGGATATGGATTTCTCAATGCAGCCTAAGGATTGAGGACTTGAAATTCCTTGGGTAGATATAAATGCAAATATAGATATATGCACACACACAGAGCCCACTCTAGTAAGTCAAATTACACGTAAGAGGTCAGAAAAATCAAGCAAAGGATGTTGTAAAGGGTATTCTTTTGCAAAAATATACAATCCCGATCTTTTCTAAGCATTCAGAGAAGTTTAATGACTTGTGAGAAGCAACAAGAATCAATCACTACCAAATCGTCTCCTAGAGTTGGGTTACAATGGCCAATACTTCCTCTCTTGCATGTGCAGTCTCCTCCTTACTTAGTAATTAAGTAGCATGCCTGGAGGAAGAGCAGGGTACACCATCGTCAGCAGAAAGAGGAATGGGACATTCCTGTACCTAGGACACTTTGATCTTAGCTTGATTCTGCAAACAGCTTTCTCCTTTGATCCTGATGCAGTAAGCTCCCATCACTAATTAGAACGGATGCTCCATTTTTTTGTTTCCTATCAGGGAACCAGCCAGCAGAATGACGTTTTGGCTACAGTGGCTCTTTTAGTATTTGCTCATATTTCCAGGATGAAGTAATCTGGCAACAGATCACTCTTGATTTCATTATTGATGGGTAACTACTGCCTCTCCAAGTAGCACACTCGGCTCCCTCCCCTGCATCCATGAAGAAGTCCATGTAGACAGTTCATGCAGCATGACACAAGCATGTAGGACCCGGTCTCACAACCAGCATTTGCCTCCCTTCTGGGTGCAAGGGGGAGGCAGGTGCTGCCACATGTTTTCTAGCTGCCCTACAAGGGCTGCAAGCCTGAGAGGCTTATAGAATAGAATCATAAAACCATAGTGGTTAGAAAAAACCTTTAAGATCATCGAGCCCCACCATTAACCTATCACTACCCATCCCATCTCTAAACCATGTCCCTAAGCACCTCATCTACCTATCTTTTAAATACTGCCAGAGATGGTGACTCCACCGTTTCCCTGGGCAGCCTGTTCCAATGTTTGACTACCCTTTCTGTGAAGAAACTTTTCCTAATATCTAACCTAACCCTCCCCTGGTGCAACAGGGCTCAGAATATACTAGATGCAGTGAAACTGAAAGACATGGGCACGTCTTAGCCCTTTGACCCATACTAAGTTGACTGAAAATGTTCCCAGCTCTCTCTCTGCCAGAGATCACCAGCAAGGCCACAAACTCACCTTGGCTGACAGCTCCATGAGTGAAATGAGGACTTCCACCACCATCACTTCAGATCAATAGGCCAGATCATAAGATGAACAGCTGATGCACACTCACCAGTCCACATCATAATGATGGCAGATGGACATAGTCCACAAGAGCCTCAGAGGCTGTGCCTTCAGCAAGCACTGTGGTCATACTGTTGAAGCTGTGCTAGGGGCACATCCTCCTCTACTGCTGGATCATCTACAGCACCTAGTTTTCAGAGGCAACCATGCTCAGCAAGACACCTGGGTATCACTGGCTGGGTTGCAGTATAGTGCACAGAAAGGGTCTTCCCCCACTATATTCATGTGAAGAGTTTTGATCTTCCAGGACCACAGAAAAGTAGGAATTTATTTGGAGGGACATTCATACCATGAAAGACAAGCTTCTGCCCTGCCTTACCTTCTGGAGGACGCTTCTACTTTGCAAGTACCCCCAAGAAGTGTTGGCAAGTCAGCAGCATTTGGCATCTGGAGCTTCCTGATACTCAACAGCATGGGCAGAGGCCAGGGTACAGGTTCACTCTGCAGTGCTGGTAATTCAGGGAAGCAAATGGCCAGGGGAGAAAGGAGGTAGGGAGGTGTGAAAGGGATGAAAAAACCCTCAGCTGCGTACATTCTGCATCTCCAGACCTCCAGGGGAAACATGCAGAAATGTGTGTGGTTGAGGGGAAAATGAGAATAAAGCTTCAAGCTGTATCAGCCTGCATCCAAAACCCAGGGATTGACTCTTCCCACCTCAGTGCAATTAGCAATCCTGTTGCCATGTGCTGGGGAAGATGCCTTTGGCAGTATGACATTTTGGGTCCCTCACTAGAGAGGCGAAGATGAGGTCACTCAAAGTTTCAAGAATAGGGTAGGAACACAACGTTCGATCTTGTGACTGCAGGCAATGGAGGGAGAAAGTGCAGAGCAGTCTTTTTCCTAAGATGAAAGGAAAACACGAGTCTCTGCCTTTGGCCTGCCTCACATCTCTGAGTCTGGGACAAAAGCTGCCTTTTGTGTTAAAGAAGATAAATGTCTCCCACCCCAAATGATCTGTTACCTTGCTGACTCAACATACCGAGCAGCAGCAGAACCCACAGCCCAAGAAGGAGCGACTCACAACTGGAGGAGACAGTAACGGACGTAGGGAGTACCTCTGCCACAGGACCTGCTAGTGCAGCAACCATTCAAAAGCCCCTGAAGGAGCCTGACTTGCAGTTATAAGCACTGATAACATTGAAGTTATCCAGCATGATATGACAGCACCCAAACAGGCTGTTCAACAAGCTATCTGAATACTGACCAGGGGCTGAGTATCCTCCTGTCATTCTAGATGTGATACACTTGCCAGCTCAGAATCTATCTAACCAAAAGCAGTATTTACCCATCCTTGTGTCTGCAGGCAGCCTTGACAGAAGGAGGCTTAGAGAAGACCTCATCATCATGTTCCAGTACTTAAAGGGTGGCCACAAAAAAAATGGAGACTCCCTTTTCAAAAAGAAGTTGCATAGAAAAGATGAAGGGTAATAGGTACAAGTTACTCCTGGGGAGATTCTGATTGGACACAAGAGGAAAATTTTTCACAATGAGAACAATCAGCCATTGGAAAAATCTCCCCAGGAAGTGGTGGATTCTCCAACACGGGACACTTTTAAGATTCAGCTGCACAGGGTGCTGGGCCATCTTGTCTAGACTGTGCTTTTGCCAAGAAAGTTTGAACCAGATGATCCTTGAATTCCAACCTAGGATTCTATGATTCTGCCTAAGCAACTCCCAACAGAAGTATGTCTAATTTAGCCTTTAAAGCTCCAGACAATGTCTGTACTGTGCAGAACAGCTTAACAGTCTGGTCTGGTACGCAGCAGCCCCTGCTTTTCTGTAACTCCCAGAACTCCCACCAGTGGTGCCTCTGGGCCCCTGCCCTTCCCCTTCTGCAACCCAGCCATGCAAGTCACACTTGCCAACCTTGTTCTTTCACCTCGCCCTGTCCAGCTCCTCCTGCATATCCTTCATTATTCCCATCACGATGATGGGCAAATACATAAACTCAGAGCTAAAAAGAGAAGTTGCAATTGAACAGTTTGGCCATTTTGTTCTCTGAAGCAACTGCCTCAAACTTTGAATATCTCAGATACCAGACTCAGAATGTATTTGAAGTAAGCCCACTCCCTTTATTTGGATGGGCTCAATATCCCAAAACAAGGCTCATGCAAATTCTTTCTGGCTCACAGGTCTAGCAACATGGTATCGACCTGGCAGTGCATAAGGCAAAATAATTTCCAACTCTTCCCTTCCTATCTTTGCTGGCTCTGCAGGACAGACTGGAACAAATCACATCTGGCATGGTTTTAGAGCAAGATCTCTGTAACACAGGTGTTTAACCTACACTGACACTAACTTTTCCTCTGTGGTCTATACAGTGTTCCTTTCTCTATGAAATGCAAGTCGAAAGCCAAGTTAACATCTAAGCACCTTTATCCCTGGAGAAACCATCAGACACAACTGGTGGTATCTAGTCATCCCTCCAGCACAGAGCCTCCCAAGTAAATAGATCCATTTTACCACAGTAAGAGCAAACTCAGGATTGCTGCAGACCCTGCAGGATATGTGGGCTAGCAGACACTAATCCAGTGAGAAAACACGATATCAGGGTCTTGAACTGCAGCCTTGCAGCATTTCTTGCCAAGAAGTCCACCAGCTGATCAGAGATATTGGCTACCTGTGAATCTGTGCTGATCACACCAACCCTTCTCCCTTACTATTTATAACCTCAGCTGAACTAGACAGAAAGATAACAGTAAAACTCCCTGCTGCCCCACTCTGCTCTGGCCTCAGCTGTTGGCCTGGCAAATAATGGTCACTAACCACCCCTGCCATCCTCCCTTTTAGAAATAGGTCTTTCTCTGCAGGCTAGCTGGGAGGAGGATTTCAAACAATTGTCTGATTGAGATGACATGGAGCATATCTCCCTGCCCCTGACCTCCCCAATCTGCAGCTGTAGGAGGATGAAAACTGGAATTTAAGACAAAAAAAAAAAAGGCAGAAAAGCTTTCAGCTATACATACTTCAAGAACGGTGTCAGTTTCCTCCCATGTCCTTGTCAGAGGAGCTGGAGTAGCTCTTGCAGGGATAGAAAAAGGGCTCTCATAACACACTAAGGAATTTGATTCCTTCCCCATTTCTGCCACAGACTCCCTCAGTCCTGCTGAGCAAGTCAGTCAGCTCCAGGTAACCTCAGAGTTTAGACCACAAGGGTTTGATTTACTGAACTGCTGAGTATTCAAATCTGCTAGGGAAATGGAGAGGGGCTGTGCTCTCCATGTAGCAGGGATCACATTATGTTGAGCTCTCCGTGTAACCTGAACGATGCTCTTCCAATAGATCTTAATGCTTGTGTGTAAGCAGTCACAGTCTTGAAACACAAAAGAAGTTTTTGAACTGTGAGAAAAGCATAATGTTAGAACAGCTTGCTAACATGTACAGCTTGGGAACAGGAACCCAAATCTGGTTTACAGATGCCCTGGTGATAGCAGGGTCAGGGGCACAATCACTCAAATGATCCTTTC
>NW_010319631.1:77856-97327 GCF_000700745.2 Antrostomus carolinensis | reverse complement strand
GTGCTCACGGTACTGGCTTCTCTTCCATGTCTCTATCCAGCCTGGCTGGAGCTGTCAGGAGAGCTGCCTTCTTCACAGCTCCTGTTAGCTGGGATGGTTGCCTTGCATCTCTGCTGCCTTGGATGCAGCATGCATGCAAGTTAGCGACAAAAAAACAACTGCATTGTATTATAGCAAGATTATAGAAATAGGAAGGGACATTGATAGGAACAAAAATAGCATCTACAATAACATTAGCTAGGATAAAACTAATCAATTGGTGTGCTCTGGGGCATGTGTTAATCCCTTTCCATGGTATAGGGTTGCACAATTAGGTACATTATGGAAGGTTTAACACTCCCCGCCAATGCACGCGGCATTGGCTGGAAACAGAGAGTGCTGCGATCTGAGCTGGCAGTCCTTGAATTCACAGCATTTGCAGAGGATTCAAGGAGCAGCTGCACTACTGAGGTTTGCTTTAGCAGATGAGCAACACCAAAGGGGACCCAGAGAGGATGAGGAACTCACTCAAGTGCCTGCTCATTGCTCCCCTGAACTGAAAGAGGGGGAGTGGTGGATAAGCTTAATTCAGCCCACTTTGTGGGAACATTAGGTGCCAATTTTGCCCATTCCTGGCTGTGCCCAGCATTGGAGTCACCAGTGACTCATTCCTCCAGGAATCAGATAGGCAAATCAGGAGCATGCAATCTGTCTACAGAAAATGGCTGAAGGCCACAATGAGGCAGCATACCCAAAGTACAAACAGGACGATGTGTCTTTGCAACAGGGTGCTAGTAATTTCCTTCCATCCTAAGGTCCTCCAGAGATGCTTGGAACATCATTTTCCAAATCACAGGCACAGGCAAAGAGGAAAGTGAAAGTCTAGCTGTGAACAGAAAGATGTTTCCTTATTCTTTGTCTTCTACAAAGCTGAGACTGGCAAACACAGTCCTTCCACCTTCACCCCTAGTCTTGTGATAGATGAACTCTGGGGAATCCTGTTAAGCCTAAAATGTTGCCATCCTCTGCTGTTTGCCTGGTCACTCAGCACAAGTTTGTTACCCTAAAAGCAGCAAAAGCAGAAAGGAAGCTGTGCCTCCATCTCACAGCCAGGCATTAAATAGCATAACCTGCTGAGGAAGATGTAAGGATAAGTTGACTTGCTTTGCTGAGAAGGGGAAAAGTTACATTGCAGACATGCTGCCCTGTTCTGCTCACTGCTACAGTGGAGGCATCATCCAACAGCAATGAATGACGAGGGGTGGGAACACTTTAAATGACCATGGCCTGTTACTTTAGCTGAAGTGACTTGGGAATGAAAGCTGGACAAATGTTCATACAAGCACATTTAAGGCAGGAAGCTCAGCTTGAGTTTGCAAAGAACCTGCAACAACAGCTCAGAGCTGCAGACTTTCCTTTTCATCTAGCTCGAATGCCACATCCCTCCTCTTAATTATCTCACTGCTTGTCACGGCACATCAGAAAGAAAAATGCATCTTTTACAGAAAAGATTTTTACCCATGTTTCCTAAAAGAGGGAAAAGGCACAGAGTTGACTGTGAGCAACAAACGTATATTTTGGTTTCATTTTCCTGAAGCAGGTTGCAAAACCTCGCAGGAGCCAGCTCTTAACATTTGGAAAGCACCACCATGGCCAGTCACTGTCTCTGAAAGCATCCTCAAGCATCCCCAGTGATATCTATAACCACACCTGAGGCCAGCTGAGCCCACAACATGCAACGTACAGGATGAGGCTGCATGGGATTAGATGAGACCTGTATGTAACTTGCTTACTACAGAGCAGGAGTCTAATTAGAGCTCTTCCCAGGATCTAAAATTAAAAACAGCCCTGAGTTCCCCCACCCATCCCATTTCTCTGCTAATATTGTACCAGCACAACCCAGTCAGCAGAGACATGTCGTGCTGTAGACCAGTGCCACGTGCTGGCAACAGCATGTGACATTGCTGACACAGCAAAGTGCCCTCCTTCGGGAGAAGGTATCCACTGGTGCCTCTGCAAGAGATGTGTATCTGCTCCCAAGACTGGAGAACATAGAGTCAGGGTTAGGAAGCTGAAATTAAAACAGGTCGACAAAGCTCTACTAAGACACTCACTCCTATTTTCTGTTTGCCGAGCCATAAAATATACATTAATGGCCCAGCAGCTTTGTAAATGATTTATGGTCAAAAGAATAAATTTCTCCCTTCTCTCCTGGTTAAAAAAAAAAAAAAGGCACAACATAGTGATAAACTGCTTAATAAGGGAAAACAGCTCGAGGTTTAAATACGTTCAATGGTATATTGAGTGGGAAGGACAGAGCCCATAAGGAATAAGATTAAAGCCCAGTAAGGGGAGCTGGCACAGGGGGAGGCAGGATGAATGGGTGGGGAGGCTGAAATATATGAATTGGGTGTCGTGGGAAGAGGCAGGAGCACGGGGTGCAGCTACATGGGAAAAGAGGTGGGGATGGGGGAAGGAGAACCAGCTCATCAGTGACTTTAACCCAGAATGCATCAAGATAGGCATTCAGCATATCCCTCCACCTCCTTCCCCCACTACGGGAAAAATGCCATTGAAACACAGACTGCAAACTTGCACCTGAGTGGTTTTTTCATCTACCCTGACACAACCATCATTAGGTCTAACTCCAGTGCAAATAGTCCCAACCTACAGTCCAACTACGGTTCAACTACTGTTACTCAAAGCACCAAGAGTTATGTCCATGCTCCCCCAAAAGGAGAAGAGCAGAGGGTGAGGGACAGAAAAGGGACAGCACCTCACCTATTAGGCACTAATCACAAGGTGAAGATGCATGGACACATTGCTGCATGGCACTTTCCCTGCAGACACCACTGACATCCTCTGGGTGTCATCCAGGAATCTCAGGTGGCCATGTGAAACCCAAGGTTTGTTGGTGCTGCTGCATCTTCCAGAAATGATAAGGCAGCAAGATAACAGGGACACGATGCATGCACAATGCATCCACTCACTCAGATGTTGATGGGCTACACCACAAACAGGAGCGCATCCATGCACGCAGGATTGCATGTATGACACAAAGCCTCTGAGGCCACAGCAGGGTTTGGGTCACCACCGAGGGCTCCAAGGAGCTGGGACTTCCTGTGTGAGAAAGCTCCCCTGGAAGGAGGAGAGCCAAGGCTGGGACAGACCTGGATCAGGCTGGAGAGGTGCTGAGCCCCAGGAGGGATGGGTTGGGGAAGGGAATGCGGGGTTGCAGTAGCACTGTGGGACCAGGGATTGGGATTAAGGAAGTACAAGAGACCATCAACAGTGGGTCCCGGGAGTATGAAATAACTCCCCAAGCCATGGACCCACATCTCCAAGCCAAATGAAGGGGAACTTCCTCAATGCTTCCTGGGGTACCCACCTTACCTGCCTTCCCCCATTACCAGGATATTTCAGCACCATCATCACCCCATAGTTGGTTATGATGGTCCATGGTGGGTTATGATGGGCTGGTCCCTCAACAAAAGGGTGCCTAAGACAAAATAAAATAAAATTTAATAATTTAAAATAAAAGCAGCCCCTGAGGTAACAGAAATTAGCCATTTCTGAGAAAAAAAACCTTTCATTTATAGACTGATCCCACTCTCCTAGAAGTCTGGAAGGACTGTCACCAGGATAAGTATCAGATCCCTTAGGAAACTGGTCCAGCAACCCGCTGAGAAAGTGCCAACAAATTGGCTATGTGCTTTCCACACTAGTTTTGTATCTTCTGTATGAAATGCTCTCATCCTATGGAGTACACAAGCTTTGCAAAGGAGAGGATATTTGGCAGATGTTCTTTGGTGTTCACTGTGCCTTTGAGCTCCTCTAAAAACTTCCCTGCTCTGTGTCTCAGCTGTGAGTCCTACCTCACCTACACTGCTGTCTGCATGGCCAGCAAAGTGTCCACACAGATCTGGGGCCACTTGGTCAGACACTAATGCCTGGACCGATTTGACATGTCTTAGCAGTTCCACTAAAGGCAGTTAAGTCACTGGAAATACACTTGATATTTAAAAATTAAGCACATGTTTAAGTATCTCGCCAAATTGGGGCTTAAAGGTCTAATCACATTTGCATCCATTTTGATAACAAAACTCCTGTGCCCTGCTAGTAAGAGAGAGAGCCTTTAAATGAGAACATGCACAATCACAGTGAAACTTCCATCTCATATATAATACTCAAAACAAGCTTGATAAAAGCATTATTTTCAGTCTCCAAAAGCAGTCAGATTGAAACTGGCTTTCATGGGGATGTTCAAAGACATTAGACTTTCAGATCTTAAGTTTTGTTAATCCCAAATTACTTTGGATATAAAATTATTAAAACCAAACAAACAGAAAAGAAATAAAAAAGGCAGGCTCTTTTTCATTTAAATGGAAAAGAAAGGAAAACCCAAATTTGTCTTCTGATCTGGCAAATGTCAGGTCAGTAATTGAATGTTTCAGAATATGAGTTGAGCTGTCTGAAGGAGGTTGTAAAAGGACAATTTTCCACTGGGGGAAAAAAAAAAAAAAAAAAGAGTTTTCATTAAAATCAAAATAGGTTGTAAGAATATCAACTTTGATGACATTTTCGGTCAGTGAAGTCAAAATGAATTGCTTCAGCCTTCCCGTTTAATTATGGCAATACTGGCACACTTCAGTTCAATAAGGTAAAAACCCTTTATTTCAATCCATTTAAACTTTTGCCATATATTTATAAATTGCATAAATTCTGACTTTATATCATTTCATTCAGTAACAGTACAGTGTTATACACACACACAGACTTAATACACTATGGCAGTTCAACATCATGTGAACAGTGTCTTTTCTCAGTGGAAATTTCCCCTGATTTTTGTTCCATCCACTAAAAAATCTGGACTCTTACTGTGATGTGAAACGAATCACAGAGGACACATTAGGACTTCCCTGGAACAGATAACAAGTTCATTACCACGAGCCGGCAATGTGCGCCCAGAAGGCCAACCATATCCTGGGCTGCATGAAGAGAAGTGTGGGCAGCAGGTTAAGGGAGGGAATTCTGCTCCTCTACTCTGCTCTTGTGAGATCCCAGCTGGAATGCTGTGTCCAGTTCTGGGGCCCCCAACATAAGAAGGACATGGGCCTACTGGAACAAGTCCAGAGGAGGGTCACGATGATGATCAGGGGGCTGGAGCATCTCTCCTATGAGGACAGGCTGAGAGAGTTGGGTCTGTTCAGCCTGGAGAAGAGAAGGCTCTGGGGAGACCTTCTAGTGGCCTTCCAGTACCTGAATGGGCCTACTGGAAGGCTAGGGAGGGATTTTTCAAGGGCACATAGTGATAAGATGAGGCATAATGGCTTTAAACTGGAAGAGGGTAGATTTAGATTAGATATTGGGAAGAAATTGTTTCCTGCGAGGGTGGTGAGACACTGGCACAGGTTGCCCAGAGAAGCTGTGGCTGCCCCCTCCCTGGAAGCGTTCAAGGCCAGGTTGGATGAGGCTTTGAGCAACCTGGTCTAGTGGAAGGTGTCCCTGCTGATGGCAGGGGGTTGGAACTGGATGAGCTTTAAGGTCCCTTCCAACCCAAACCATTCTATGATTCTGTAATTTAGCTATGAACAACTCCAGCCCAGTCTTCTCATGGGAACACCCAGAGTTCAGGAGCTTTAGGTGTTTCCATGTGAAATTTGGTCCTGATGGTGCTCAAGTGGCCAGTGCCAGGCACAGACGCTTCCACACATGAGCCACAAGAACACATCTATTTTAAGCACTTTGCTGTCCTTTCCTTGAATGAGAGTTGCACCCTGTCCTCAGGGAGCTCTGCCTTCCCTACCTCCCTACCCCAAAACTCAAAGCTTTGCTGCAAATGCTGCTGGCTATAAATCAAACCCTCACACTCCAGCTATTTGGGATAATCATTCCCTCTATTGCATGATGGAAGCAGGACCAATACATAAAATATGTGCAGCCAGATTAATGCAAAGTCTGCTGCACACCTGTTTGACGTGCAGATACATGCCAGCACAGGGCGCAAAAGGAAACAAGTCCTAATGCTGGGAGGTTCTCTCTGCTCACAATGTACCCAGGGTGGAGGCATTTGCAGTTCTAAGTGTCCAGACTGAGATTACTGGGCCTGACTTGTCCCAAACGTTGAGCTGAGCATCCTCATCACCAGCTGGTCCTAGCCTTCCTGCTCTCTAGACGGGTAGCCAGCATCATGCTGGAAAAAGTTCAAGTGCACAAAGTCACACCAGCAACTCTAAAATATGCTAGCAGGTATGGTACTGGGGCAGTGCAGAGCATCTCCATTTTGCAGTGAGGAAAAACAAGATGGACAGAGGGTGTAACTCACCTACACACCACGCAGCAGGTCGATGGTGAGACAAGAACAGGACTTCAGCACCTGATTCATGGGCCTTGCTCTGCCTATTAATCACACTTTCCACCACTGTGCCAAGTATTAGTATTGATTTCAAATTAACACACACATTTCTTATCATGGAGAAAAAAAATTACCAAGAAGGTTTGCTATGTTCAGCTCTGTTGGAGGCCAACGTGATTGTAAGAGCAAATGCTTCTGCAAGGGGCCCTGGTTCAAAGCGTGCCAGGCTGGGACACACATGGCAGCACCCTCAAGGAACTGTCAGATGCTCACAAAATGCCGCAAACCTCTCAAGGAGGTTTTCAAAAAACAGAGTATCATCATAACATGCTTGAAACACAGGAAAGAGGCTTTGTGAAGGCAGCTGCTGCTGTTATTGCACATTACAACGTCTCCCTTCTTCCCACCTTCTTTTCTGAACACCAAGTCCTGAGAGTTAACCCTGGATGACCAAGCCTCACAATGCTGTCTGATTTTATGCTTGCCCTCTCTTTTTCTCTTCCCTGATGTCCTAAATTCTCTTTTACAAGAGCCTCTAACGTTTGCAGACATAAAGCTTCTACAAGCTTCCCTTGTCTTTTAGAGTTAGAGTCTCAGGAAAACACTTTGTAAGTTTTCCCTCCATAACAGATGCAAGAAGCTGCTGATGCCCAAGCAGCAAAGTACACAACTGCTCTGAGCTAAGATTTTTTTCTGCACAGCTGGCTTAGTTTTTCACACAGATGTTGTCACTTCTGCCAAGTCTAAGAGCACGCAGAGCAGCATTAGTATGAAAGAGCCCAATTGGTCACTAGTTTAACAACAAGTCAAAAATTCCCCAAGCACAGCCTGGATGCTGGGTTTTCCTTTTCCTTTGTTTCTTGTTTTAATGCACCCTGGTAGGGGAGGTGGATGGGGAAGTAAAATTGGACAAAACCATAAGAAGCCACTGAAGGAAGTCTTAGTCTTTCAGGGGTAAATTCCCTTTTAGAAATTTGAAATGCACGTTAATCTTTAATGTTAAACCCTGGATTAAAAATTCATTCAAAAATCTCACAGTTTGGAACACTTACAAGTCCATTGCATTATTAAAAGCTCAGATCAGTGCTACTCTGCATAAAGAAGTCTCTCCAAACTTTTCCCTTTTGAAGCCAAGAGCAGGTACTCACCGTTCTTCTCAATTTATCCTTGAAGCTCATAGAAACCTTGCTGTGGTTCCCAAGAGCTAAGAAAGGCTCACTCTGGAGGTCTCTGGGTCCCGTTTCAGAGTACTGCCACTCACCCTTTGGTCCTGGGGAGCAAACCTGGAGCCAGTGGGTCCAAGAGGCACATTTCCAAAGAGTACTCTCCTGTTCAGCAAGGGTTAGCAGTGGTGCAAGGTCACAGCTTGACTCAACCTGCCCAGTTATGCCTTTTTGAAACTAGATCCTATCCACAGGCATCAAAAACATCACTGGCCTCAACCTTTGTCTGATTGCCTTGGCAATGCTGGGGAGGTCTCACACCAAATTCTGCAGTGTTGAGTTTGCTGGTGCCTGCAAACACACCCAGTTTTAACAAAGTGATATGGGATGCACAGCCCCAAGGAAAGAACTCTTTGTGCCCACAAACTCTGTGGGTTGCCACAACTCACTGTGGCAGAGAACATTTTTCAGAGGATTTATTGAAATATTTTGCATCGTGGAAGGAATAATTGTTCCCAAACTGCCCTGTGCCACTTTGCTAAGAAGGTTCTCATATAGAAACACAGCATAAGGCTGAGCCCTCAATTTCACTATTATGCTCCCTTTTTGTTTGCCTGGCTAATGGGGACCAAGGGACCAGGCAGCATGTGCAAAGGTGTTGTGGATTTTACAAGTATTTTTGGAGCCATTTGCTCTCTTACCAGCTGCAGTAGGCTGAGCAGGGGGTTTCCATCTCTATAGTCTGTGGTACCACGTCATTTACCATAAGGGGTAAAACTTTCTTTTTAAGCATCAATGATTTTAACAGCCACCTCAGCACAGTTGCTCTAGCCGTTACCATCAAGAAGCAGCCTCTCCCCTACCCCCTTTCCTGTACTCACAGGTTTCTTTCTTTCCAAGTCCTCCACCTGAGACCATCCCCAGGAGGCCACCCTCACCTGCAGCCAGCTGGGTCTGTGCCAGATGAAGCACTGTGCCATCCAAGGCAAGAGCCCTGCCTACGCATTTCCTGGGCAAGGAAGGTGCACGGGCAACAAGCACAACTTTTGGAAGGGGGTGACCCCCTTGGGGATGTGCTGATGCCTCTCTGACCCTCCAGATACCATCGGAGGAGATGACCTCTCATCTGCAGTTGAGACGGCTGCCTGCTATGCAAAAGGCACTGTGGGAGACCAAATACGCTGCGCTGCATCACGCAACGGGCAACCCCGATGTCACCAGACTCCAGGCAAAAAAAATGCAATCTGTCCCTAGCTTTAAAGTGGTACTTGTCATCAGGAAGGAAAAGAAAGAAAAGAAAAAAACATGCAGAAAAGATTAAACAGAAACAAATCACGCTTCTCGCTCCCTTGTTTATTGTAACTTTTCCTGTCGTATTTGCTAATAGTGATGATAATAATAATCACTGTAGTAGAATCACGCTTTGGCTTCTTTCCCAGATTCTCCTCTTGTTCACCAGGCAGTAAAGTCATTCTATCACCAAAACTTCACAGAGACCTGGCTTTGCAGGAGAGGCCCCACTAAGAAAGGTTTTGACAGCTTTCCATGGAAGCTAAGAAAACAGAGGAGGGGTGGAGAAGAGCCCTTGTCTCAGAGACAGAGGAGTGACAGGCAGAAGGGAAAAAAGGTAGAAAATCTCCACTATACTTGCCAAGAGTGGAAAGTAAAGAAAGTGACAACTATGAATGAATATGCAATCCAGCACACAAGCAGTCCAGCTAAGGACACAGATGTGTTCCCCCAGCAGGATCTGAGCACCCCTGGGACCTAGGGGAGGCAAGGAGCAATAAGCCCAGGTGACTTGCCCATGGTTGTGCAGAGCTAGACACAAACCCTTACTCTCCAGAGCTCAGCTTGGTAGTTCATCTCCAAGATCGTCTCTCCTTTAATAAAGTCAGTCTTCTACTTTTAAACTCACATTCCCATGAAGTCAGGTTACAATTAAGACTCTGCAAATATAGCAAAATATATTCATGAACATCTGTTTGAATAATAAGCCTGAATTTGCTTTGACAGTATTCACCCGACCTGGTTTCCTTGCCTTCTGTGAGTGCTCACACCAGCTCTCCCCTGTTCAAAGACAACAACATGAGGGAGAGACCGCTGCACACACTCATATAAACATGAAGATGGTTTTGGCTAGAGGAGGGGTTTCCAGCCTCTGGTGCACAGACCTTCCAGAGGTTGCAGGCTACTTCTTGAACTTCATAAAAATCAGCTAAGACACACAATTCTAAAGTTTGTCTTAGGCTAAAATTTACTGCAGCAAGGCCTGGTTTGCCGCTAAGAAATATGTGTGTGGGTTTGAATCCTCCGCAGTTTGGATTTACTGGAAGAGGAGGTGTTAGTTGCTTGTGCTGAGGCCATGTCTGCTCCTCTGGTTGGGTGTCCCCAGAGGTGCAGGTAAGCTTTCCTCCTACTCCTCATCCCACCCTTTCCCACTCAGATCTGCCAGCATAACTGCTTGTGTAACAGCTCTCCCACACAGCTCTGGCAAAAAGATCCTCTTTAGCTGGTAAGAGAAAATTTTTTTTCTACTGTAGGTCACGCTGAGAAGATCAGGTTAAAGAACAAGAATGCAGGCAGCCATGCTGTCAACCTGAACTGAGGACAACCTCCGGCAGGGGAAGGGAAGCAGGGATAGCCTCTGACCTCTCTACCCACCTCAGCAGCAGTCAGGGCAGTACACGTGACTAGCATCAAGTTGTTGGTGTGTGTCCAAAGCAGGGCAACGAAGCTAGTAGAGGGTCTGGAGAACAAGTCTTCTGAGGAGCATCTGAGGAAACTGGGGTTGTTTAGTCTGGAGAAAAAGAGGCTGAGGGGAGACCTTATCACCCTTTACAACTGCCTGAAAGGAGGGTGTAGTGAGGTGGGTGTCGGTCTCTTCTCTCAAGTAACCAGTGATAGGATTAGAGGTCATGGCCTCAAGTTGTGCCAGGAGAGGTTTGGATTGGATATTAGGAAAAATTTATTTACTGAAAGAGTGGTCAAGCATTGGAACAGGCTGCCCAGGGAAGTGGTGGAGGCACCCACCCTGGAGGGGTTCAAGAAACATGTAGACATGACACTTCAGGACATGGTTTAGTGGGCATGGTGCTGTTAGTTTAACAGTTGGACTTGATGATACTGGAGTTCTTATCCAACCTTAATGATTCTATGATCTGACTGCAGCCTCACTCCCTGCCTCCATTTGCCTGGCTGTGAACTGGGGCAATACCCACCCCCATACCCCCCCAGTGCTCCATGCTGCTTGGGCGTGTGGTACTGATGGAAGGTGGGTAAATAAGCAGAGAGACTGATGGAAGGAGCAGAAACCATATCCTGAGGTGTACATGTGGGCTGAAAGTCGTAAATACTCAAAGCAACAGATTGTAAACTAGAATATGATCCTGGGGAAAACATTTATTGAAAAGCAGAGAGGGATAAACTCAGCTGTATACACTTGATGGTCAGCCAGAGAGAGACAATGGAGTTAAATCAACATGGCTTGAAACACATACCCCACAGAGAGAGATGGAAAAACTGCCCACTGGAAGCCTCTGCAAAAGCTCTGTATCTCCACAGATATTTTGATTATCTGTAAGCAGGATGTGGAACAGCTAAAGGAAAATACAGCAAGACAAGAGGGGTCTCCAAGCAGGAGGAACCAAGAGTTTGAGAAAGACCAGCACCACACTGGACAAATCCTAGAACAACAGAAGCTCAGAAGGAATTGTCATTTGAGTGTGCCACAGGGATGCTATTTACTTTCACAGTAAACACAGGCCACAGGGAAGGAATTCAGCTCTAATGACAAGGTGGTATTGTGAGAGGCTGCGCTGTACTGAGACCAGAACAAGGCTGCTGCCCATCCAGAGATTACTTTCATCAAAGGAACAGCTTTTTACAACTGCTCACCCAGCTCTCATTATCGTAAGACCTACTGATATGTATTTCTACACTCCTGTCATAAAATGTTAAAGTCTTTCCCAAGCTCTAAGAAGCAGGAAGATACAGCAGTGGAGGAAAGCACTTCTGCTAGGCTGGAAGACCACTGCTTCAGACAGCACATGCAGAGGCAATCCATTACCACAGAGGACAGATGAAGAAAATACAGTTACATTTGTAGAGTGGAAGTCTAACAAATGAAAACAAGCTTGTATTAGTCATTTGACATGAACATCCCTGGCTAAAAGTAATTAAATGGGTTTGGTTCATACTTTTTCTTTTGATTGATCAAGAGGAATGGTGTTGCTGCCTCCACATCCCCATTACATCTAAAATGATAACTAGCAGCTCAGCACTTCCCTAGCAGAGAGAGAAGAGCCCTGGGCAACCACTCACTCAACCTTATACCTGCAGCCCCGTCAGTGACCCTCACAAATCTCCTCTCCAACACCAACATTACAGAGTTCCTCAGTCTCCTAGACCTGCGCTCACTTTGCAGGCCATACCTCCAGCTCCAGTGAGACACCAAACACAGGGATGTGGGATGGAAGTGGCAGCACACAAGCTGCATGCCATGACAGCACCTTTTACCCCAGGGCAATGGAGTCGGGGTGCTCACTGGAGCTGACAAGGCCATGCAGCACCAATTTGGTGTTTTGCATCCTCTGAGAAGTGAAAAACAGGAGGTGACAGGATGGTTTCCCCCCTGCTTTCTGGATGCTTGGGTTTCTGACAGATTTCTCTGCAAGGGGCTACCCAAGAGCTCCATGGAGCTGGAGTGTCAAATACTAACACTCAGCACTTAATTTATGGTGCAAATTCTGTCAAATTCAATTGCATCTCTTTTCCCCTCCGAGGCATCCCAGGTCCTTTCCACTTCTGCAGGGGGCTGAGGATTTAAGGAATGACCAACTGTTAAAGCGAGCCCACAAACCAGCAGGATGCACAGCATATGCTCCAGCCCCAGCCCTGCCCTCTCCCCTCTCCTCCCATCCACTGGCTCCACATATATACACAGTGGTCAGCAGGGAATACACCCCAGGAGGCTTAATTAATGAACATATTTGAAAGCTCCAGGCAGCATCATGCTAGGAGACTGATAACATTAGCATCTGAGCATGAGCTGTTTGGGTTAAGAAAGGAGAGAGATGAGGTCGGAGGTGCTGGCTGGCTGGCTGGGAGGTGTCCCAAAGGCACAGAACCCTCTGCAGGGATCTGCCATACTCATCTGTACCAGACACAAAGGTACCAGAGGGGAAGGAGCTTTCTGACAATGGGGGATCAGGTAGGATTGAGTGGGAATCCATAAAACACAGCAGGTGCTCCTTTCTGCCCCCTGTGAAAGGAGAAAGTGATCATCGTGGAGGAAGGCAGGAAATGAGATAGAGAGAGGAAGATACATCAAAGGGACAGAAAAGAAACAGAAGAAAAATAGATAGAAAAATGCTAAAAGATAAATGTAGAATGTTTTTAATTTGCATGAGAAAAATAGTTCCCTTTTCACCACCTATCATCTTTATTAGCAACAAAATTTGCAGTGAGATCTCAGACTAGCTATCTAGCTATGACAACAGCAAAGCTCTGAAACAAACTGCTCTGGGGAGACCGTGGAAACTCCGCCTCAGGCAGCTTTTAAAGGTAAGGTGTAGGGCTGATTGAGACGTAACCAGGTACTTTGCCTGAGCAGCACACAGACCAGATCAGTGGTGCCTGAACGTTTGGCCCATTTTCCACTATCTGATTTTTGGAGAGCAGCTGCATGAGTTTGTAAAAGCTACTATTTAAAATAGTTTATCTACACAGCGCTCACCTTAGTTTTGCAGACCACAGTCCACATATCACTGGCCTGAAAAGATATCCCAAGATCTTCTCAAGTCTCTGCAGCTCTATCTTTGTACATGCTTCAACTGCATGGACAGGCTCCAGGAGAGGTGAAGGAGACCACAGAAAAACTGGGATGTGTAGGAAGCCCACTTTGGCCGAGGGACCTACAGCTTGCTCAGCAATAGTACATATGTGGTATGTAGCCACACTGGGAGGTGCAATCTCCCCAGTGCTTCCAACCCCCTTCTCAGTCCTGCAACCGACTGTCCACCATCCACATCAACTTACAGCTTTGAGCCTGGAGATGGAGCACATCAGCCTGAACTATATCATTTTAGATCTTGACTGTGAGTAAGGAAGTCAGTGGCCACATCAGCAGTGGCAACACCCTGGACAGCAGAAGAGGTTGGTAGCAAACAACTCTTCATCTCTCTCCATGACACTCCAGGGAGGAGGTACATGGGAAAAGATGCCTCCTTGAACATTTTTATCTGAAATCTGCTGCAATCCAAATTCCAACCAGTAGCTCAGTTATGGGGTGAAATGGTCTTGAGGCAAGACTCAGCAAGGCCACTGCTATTAAGAAAAGGGAAAAAGAGTGGCTAGTCTCAGGCAGAGAACAACCACGGATAAGAAACCTTCTTCCAGGAGCACTGGAGCATGGCAAGAGATCTCAAATCTCCCTGCCTTGCACCATTCCCATTTTAAATCCTTCTCACTTATCAAGCCAGTAGACTTGATAGAAGACCACCATCTTCCACCACATGCAGGGAAAAAGAGAAAGGCAAAAAACTCCTGCTTCTTTCAAGAGAGAAGGGGCAGCTCTGCTGCTCAAGGTTCCCCACTCACACAGAGGCATGAGTAGCTTGGGGATGATGCTCTCTCCAGCTTCAGTTTACCAGGCTGACACCAGCACAAAGCTTATCCATCAGCTCTTGGCTCAGCAGCTTGCCAGACTGGTGACCAGCTTCATAGCTCAAGAAGAGGTCACCAGCTTAGCATGCAGGGCTGATACCAAGGCACATTTCTACCTGAGCCACTATGTTTTCCTGCAAGTTTCCTTTCCAACTTTCCATGCAAATATCAACACTTCTAGCTATTTACTTTCTTGTGAAAGTGATTGCCTAAGATGAGGGAAACCATGAGAAAGGAACAGAAGAAATAAAGGGATGAAGAGGAAAACAAGGAGAAAGGTAAATAAGACTTTTCCAGCACCAAACTTAGATGAAAAAGTAACAAAAAAGGTTTCCTTTCCTTTCATCCCTTGACTTCTTTCCATCCTCTTTTCCCTCCCTTTTCTTCTAAGTGAAAATTGAAAGCTCTATCAGAAAAAAATTAAAACCCACTTATCCCACTTCCTGCTCCTACCCTGACCATTTTCCATACAAAAAAATGAAATGAAGACAAGAATGTAATGGAAGCTTCTGTGAAAAACAGTCTTTGATTAAAAAAGCCATTTTTCACCAATGCATACAGCTGAAGAAAAAACTGGACCAACTCCACACAACATTTTGGAGATACAGGCTAGCCCCAAACCCACAAGTCTTTGTCCTCAGTGAAAGGAAAACTCATTCACAGCATGAGTACATGTGTCCATACTAGGTTTAATCCACCTAGCATGCTAAAACCAGCAGGGACACCATGTTGGAAAGGACATTGTGTACTTTCCTGATAGCAGCTCACAGCAAGACTTGTGCTACCACATCCTCCCTCTGATCTTACTCATGTTGAACAGAATGGATGTAGCAATGCTATCACACTCTCCTTTGCTCATGCAGAAAAAATCCCCAAATGCACTGATTCAGTGCTATAACCTCATCCAGTAGGTATCAAAGCTCCAGCTCCTGGCCAGGAGCAAAGGAGCAGTTAATGTACATGGGGCTACTGTCAAAGGCACACTTCTCTAGGAGGTTTATTGGCTCTCTACTTCCCACTTGCTGGGAGGAAGCCAAGATGCAGGAATTTGTGAACTTGCTAGCTCAGCATTTCTGTCTTGCTGTCGTAAGACTGGACATGACCTTCTGGAAAGTCTTGTAACAACTTGTTGATTGCAGGGCCAGTGCTCAAGTCCTGGTCTTTTGAAGCTGTTGCCCCAGAGCATCAAGACTTTATGCTATAGTATGGGTCATGAGATCAGCACTATAAATTCGTTAGGAAAAAGAGGCCTGCCAAGGACCTGCAAGGCACAGGTAGGACCTGTCAGCCACACTTAGACACCAGGCAGCTGGATCACGGTGCACCAGAGTGACTGGGGGAATACAGAAGGCATGCCAAGCAGAGATGGAGTGCACCAACATTAAAGGGGTCCAGAAGTCCTCAAAGAACTGAGTGCATCTGCTTGTGTATATACAAAAACAAGGAAATGGCACTGTTTCCTCTAAAGCAGATTGAGCAGAACCAGAGGTGGGTTCTCACTTTTTCTTTGGTGCAGTGGTCCAGCATGAGGGACCAGAGGAGAGGAACTGGCTCAAGGACACAGCTTCCTGTGGGAGGGATGATGCACTGAGAATTCTCTGGCCAAAGCACTCTTATTGGGGCAAGTACTGCTGCACCATTAGGCAGTAGCCTTGTATTTCCCTCATGCCTCCTGCTCCCTCACACACACACAAAAAAAAAAAACTCCTGTAAAAACATTTACCCATCTCAATTTCTTCCTTAACCAGACTTCACTCCACCCATGAAAGCACAAAAAGAAGATCAGCTCTGATATACTATTTCATCTTCCCCTTTCCTCCTCATCCTCCCCTTTCCTCCTTTCATCTTCATCCTTTCCCAGCATAATTTGTAATGACCTGAACCAACCCCAGCTTAAGACAATGGGTGTCTGTGTAGTGACTTCAATGGAATTTGGATTAACATGGGATTGTAAAATCTCCAAAATAAATGCAGCTGTAATGCTGTTAAAACAATGGCTCAAAGGGCAGGAGATCCCTGAAGTTAAAGATTTCCCTTGAAATTAAGTAAGCCACACCACACGTTCTGCATTGCCTATGATTATACCTTCATACAGAGAATGAAACCAAGTGCTGCAGATCTGAGAACAAAACATAGGAATTTAAAACATCATGCGTGCAAAGCAAGCATTAAGAGCAGACAGCAGTAGCTAGCTATCTCTTTCTTTATCCCCCAGCTGGTACTGGTATCTTGTTCACTGCAATGCTTTTTGTTCTTGTGCTTTTCTTGAAAAATTAATAAAACAAAAATGTTAGAAGAAGACAGTGCATGTAGAACATATACCCCTCTGACAAGATTTATTCTACAACAACAGAGCTCAGAGAGCGGCCAAATCGTTCTCAACCTCAGCTCCAGGTAGCCACAGGATGCCACCTTTGATCTCCCTTTCCAATTCACCAGAGGCCAGGCAGAAAGGAACAAGATGCTGAGAAATACGGCACTAATAGTGACACCTTCTTTCAGAGCTTCTGCCCCCAGTACAGGTAGTGTCCCTGTGTGGATTATTAACCCGGCTGCACAAAAGAGACACTGAACTGCCTGGTTCCAGTTTTAACTAGAGCACCCACTAAGTTGTGACTGCTGACAATTATGGACACCCATCTTTAGACAAGAGATGTTAGCCAGAAGCCAACTACCCACAGTTCCTGCCGAAGGCAATGAGGGCTGACGGTTTGGAGTAGTCCTTTCTCTAGTTGCTGTGATAACACCCTGATAATGCCATAGAATCATTTGGGTAGGAAAAGACCTTTAACATCATTGAGTCCAACTGTAAACCTAACACTGGCAAGTCCACCACTAAACCATGTCTCTAAGGACCTCATCTACATGTCTTTTAAATAATTCTAGGGATGGGGACTCCAGCACTTCCCTGGGCAGCCTGTTCCAATGCTTGACAACCTTTTTGGTGAAGAAATTTTTCCTAATATCCAAGCTAAACCTCCCCTAGTGCAGCTTGAGTCCATTTCCTCTAATCCTATCACTGCTTACTTGGGAGAAGAGACTGGCACCCACCTTGTCACAACCTCCTTTCAGGTAGTTGTAGAGAGCAATAAGGTCACCTCTCATCCTCCTTTTTTCAAGAATAAACAGTTCCCTCAGCCACTCCTCATCAGACTTGTGCTCCAGACCCTTCCCCAGCTCTGTTGCCCTTCTCTGGACACGCTCCAGCACCTCAATGTCCTTCTTGTAGTGAGGGGCCCAAAACCGAACACAGAGCTCAAGGTGTGGCCACACCAGTGCCGAGTACAGGGGGGCAATCACCTCCCTAGTCCTGCTCACCACACTATTGTTGATACAGGCCAAGATGCTATTCTCAGTGTGGCCCCACAGCTTCTCTTCCAGGCTCCAGGGAAGTGGAAGGAGATGGATGGAAACCAAGGGGGAAGCAGGCAGCCACTATTTCCACTATTTTCTCATCTTTTGGGAGCTGCTCATGTTCCCCAGAAATTTCCAGGGAAATCCTGGCTACATTCAGTTTGGCTGGGGTACAAGGCTATTTTTAGAGAAGCAAATAAACAGCTGAAGATCCATTTTTAATTTTCATTTAGATCGAGGATTTATATTTTATTTGTTAATTTTGCCTTAATCTCCTTGTCCTTCATTACGCTCTCTCCGACTTTCACAGCAGGGCAGAGGAGGGACACATGGAGGATGGTGAGGAGTAGGACCCAGTGGGAGCAGTGATGGGAGAGGTACTGAAAGAGGGAAGAGAGTGAGGGGAAAGAGAATTGTTGACAGCATCTGATCCTCTGATTAATGTATTTCTAAGCAGATTAACTGAATCCCAACTGCTCTGTGCCAGGTTTCTTCTCTAAGCTTCTCTCTTCCCCATGTAAACAAAAAGACTTTTCCTCTAAGCAAACATCCAACGTACTGACCAGAGCTCTGGCAGACTCCCTGTCCTCATGTAGCACACCACTACTACAGGAGAAGTGGGGAAATATGGGTCTATGGAGGTAACCTCTGTTTTAAAGCGTATTTTCTGTTTGTGCTTTTACCTTTTCAGGACTTTGTATGACTACTGACTTGTCCAACTTCAGGAAGTGTGGAAGGAAGCCAAGGGTGATGTGGGAAGATGAAGAAGTATTGGCTAATACTATTCTGGTCCCAGAGGCATGTGAGAACTCATGACCTCGTTACGCTTTGCTTAACTGTGGCTGATCTCCATGGCACCCACACAGTGAGGAAGAGAAGGAGAAAGGTGGGTAAGAGCATCCCTGAAAGAGGTGGTGGGAATCACTAAATAAGATCTCACTTCTTCCTGACCTGCACCACCAAAACCTTCACAATGCTGCCCTACAAGAAAGAAACATTGACATTTCAATCCAGCTTCTTGAAGCATTTCACAATCAGTAGTTAGTCAAACCCTCACAACCCTGTATCACTGTCCCCATTTTACAGACGGAGGAATTGAACATAAGAGAGACTTCTCTGAGGTCATAGGGCAGGTCAGTGGCACAGCCCCATTCACATGAGCTGAGTTACAGGCAACTTTCCAGGTCACAAGATCAGCCTTGGCTGAATAGATGTTCTCTAATGAGTCTCCAAATTTAGCCCCCAATTCATTTGTTTCCAAGACCTTGTGAAACAACTACTCCACCAGCCAGTCTCCAGCCTTGTTGCCCAAAGGCAGGTTTGCCATCTCGGCTAGCAACAGCCACGGTAGTCACGGGACATTTTGCCTGCCTAATATGTTGATGGAGCTCAAAGACCATGCTTGCCTTCAAGCACTGCAACATTGCCAACCTGTCTTGAAAGGGAGCCTGGAAGGATGGAAAGACTTCCTGTCTCCTCTCTGATCTTACAGACACTCATTTTTTTGGTCCAGGTTTCCTTCTGGTGCTCTGCGTTCACCTAAGTAACAAGTGGCTGAAACACTCAGAGACCCTCACCACCCTTCTTTAAAAGGGAGGTTTTTCTACATCTCCTGCCATGGAAGGAGAGCAGCTCTCATAATGAACAGCACAGTGGATGAAACCACTGAGAAAGCAGAGGAATTCCCATTTGCTCAACTGCCCATCTTGCCCTGCTCGAGTCATGGTAAGAGTTCTAAAAATTAAGCCAAAGATGCCAAAACTGAAACGTTGGCTTTGCCACACAGTGACTGTTCCTAACATAAATTGTCCCTGAGAAGGCTCCACCACACACAACTTTTAAATGAAACACTTCAGATCTTATCACACTGTACAGCACGGTGTTTTCCTACTGATGTCTTTTCATTAAGAAAATCACAAGAAAAGTCCTGTGCTGCAAATGGAAGTGGGGATTG
>NW_010319631.1:34847-77836 GCF_000700745.2 Antrostomus carolinensis | reverse complement strand
TAGGGAAAAGATAAGGGCAAGGGGAAAAAGGCAAATGAATTATGTTGCCTAAGGCACTGAAGGGAATAAGAAGGGATTTACAAATTCATCAGGAGAGGAAGCAGCACCAGAAAGAAGGTAGGTTCATTAATAAATGAGGATGAGGATGAAATGAATGGTTCAGAAATGGCTGAGCAGCTTTTTTAAATCTGTCCTTACCCAGAAGAATAAAGAGAGGAAGTTTGGACTAAAAAAGAAGAAAAAACAGCAAGTTCAAAAAAAAGTAGAAGCAAAATGAACTTGAAGAATGATATGTCCACAAACCAAATAAAGCAAACGACATCCTAGAACTTAATCAAGAAAAGACAGAGACATTTATTTAAAGTATTTTTCACTTCAACAGAATTAATACAGGGCTGAACCTTAAGAAATCTATACATATACGCACCTGCATAAATGTATGCAGGATCAGGAGCCTAATTTGTTATGGCAAGGCATTGACAAACGTATTATCCCAGTGACAAATAATCTGACAATTTACATTGAGCTAGGGAGGCTCCACAAAACCAACCAAAAAGCAAACTTAATAAAGATTTTCAATAAGGAACAGAGCTGGCAATGTTTAATTCCAAGTCAATATCTATCCCTAGTGAAATAATGAAACAAATATGAAGAATCATTAAGAATCTAAGGAATAAAATCACATGCAATACACAAGAGCGAGACTTTTGCTTTTTAGTACATGTGCACAACTAGCACGCAGGGGAAGGGCAGTAAAGAGAGCAGCTTTAGGAATCTGAAGGATTTGACATTGCCCCGCTGCATCAGTTTGATCAAAACCAACATCCCACAGGTCAAAAAACTGGCAGAGGTACCAAAAGAAAATATGCTTTGTTGGACTGGGAAATGACAAAAGCTGTTGCAGAGTTTGCATCCATGTTGGTCTTATTAAACTAGTGTCACAGGAAACCAACACTAACTGCCCACGAAATTTGCAGCTGACGCCCTACCAGAGAAATTGCAAATATAATGGAAGACAAAGAAACAGGCCCTCAACAAACACAGAGGTCCTTAAAATTAAGCATGCATGGGCAATGGTCTGAAAGTTAAAGCAGAGAGTAGTGTGAGTGGGATAGAAGATGATTGAATCTAGACTCATCAAAGCCACAAGCCGAACCCAACAAAATAGAAAAATGCAGGTAACGTCCCTGGAGAGTAATAATCCAAAAGATGGATACTCAGCAGGAGGGAGAAAGCAAGGAAGCTGTTTTGTTCTCTGAGACTTGAGGTTACAGAAAATAGCGAATAAAAAATCTTGATGTGCTATATTAGCAAAACAGGCTCTTGCAGTTTTGGCTGGTGAACAGAGGGGTATCTCATCACAGAAAAGGGAGGAAGGAGTTTCCGCACCATTTCAGTGCAACCAGCCCAAGGATTCAATTTTGTTCATTCCATCACTTTTTCCTCATCAGCAATATATGAGCAGCAAACTAGAAAAAAAATCAGAGATGACTGATAAACAGACCTGGAAGAATTTATGAAGGTGGCCAAGAAGGGTTAAATGTGTACAGCTTATTAAGGAACAACCCCAGGGAAGTAAACTGTAAAATATACTTGATGCATGTGAATATTGCAGAGAGGGAGGAGGTAATAACTAGGAGTTATGAGATTAAACTAGGGAAAAAAAAAAAAAAGAATAGACCTTATATCAGGAAATAAGCTGGCTGGTTCTGCTTCTGCATCAGTGCAAATTAGAAGTAACTCAACAAAAGGGAAAAAAGGGGCACAGGAAACAGGTACTGTGAGTGCATCCAGAGAGAGCATTTTGGAGATCCTTTCTCTCTCTTCCAGTCTTTGTACTGTCTGAGATTTCAGTTCCAAAACTCCATTCTTAGTTGCATTGATTTGTTCTTTCCTTTTAGGAAAAGCAGACACTTTACTCAGTACATGAGCACTGGGCAGAATTCAAACCACTGCTGAGGCAAAACAGCATTGCTGGGTGTTTCAGCAGCTCTGGCTAATCTTAGGCCCATTAGCAACACACGCAGATATGTAAAAGAGATACTAAAGCTCTCATTCCACTCTTCATTCCCTCTGTAAATATAATTACATACAAATAAATAATAAAGATTTCCTGTCTCCAGGGAGGTCATGTTTCCAGATGCCTTCTGGCCACAAGAAGGGCTGGGAGAGGGGCACAGTTTCCGAGTTCCTCTAAGGACTACCATGCTGCATAAACAGACCTGACCTCTTCTCCTGGACAATGACGAAAATTAACATTCTTATCTCTTAGCGAAATTTAAGTCAGCCCAAACTGCAGGTAGGTCCACAGAGCATTAAATCCAGGGAGAAACATCCTTGGGGTCCTACATGTTTTCAAAAAGAAAAATCCAACCTCCAGGTCAGGAGATGTCCATGTCTGTTACTTAAGAACCAATGAAGGAGAAAACAAGTGTAATAGTGCTCGGCAGCCCCGAGGACCTCCATCTAAGCTGCTGTGAAAGGTTTGCACCACTGCAGGCACAGGGGAGGACAGAGCACACTGGAGAGAAAAGTGCTGGAGAACATTGTTGCTTGGTGGTAAATCATGTGACAAGTTTGGCCACCCGTTATGCCCCTTACTGCAGGATGAAGGACTGCTGTGATAGGGGCTTCCAGAGTCTATGTCCACTTACTGAAACAAATAGGCATTGCCTGCCTGAGAGGTGTCTTCTGGAGGTTAATTCACTTAGTATCCTTATTATGTTCATTCCTCATTTTCTGATGGCTAAATCCTGGCTTGCCCTGACTTCATATACTGTAGACTCAAGCAGACGGGATGCATATGTGCATTCCTCAACACGTATTTTGGGCAGGGCCTGATGCAGCAGAGTGTTAAGTGTTCCCAGGTTATCAAGTGGCAACAATACTCAGTTGCACCCAATGGTCCCAGAGAAGCAAGATCAGTTGTTTTGGGGGCCGAGACTGGAGACCTACCTTCCTCTTAATGTCTGGCAAAAGCATGTCAGGAACTGCAACGCTTTTATCCAGCAAGCATAAAAACTTCTATACAGCTCACTTGCCCCACCCAGAGGCATTTTGCTCCATTCTGCAGACTTCAAACTCCATAGGAGAGGGAGGCAGGTAACAGCCGTATCATTGAATTAAACCCAAGAAGCGGCAATGACGGTAGTGAGGGAATCCTACAGACCTTGACAATTATCAAGTTCAGGCCCTCTGGAGCCTTTCTTCAGTCTCTCAGAGTTGTGGAATTGATCTGGAAACCACTTTATTAATGTTCTTTCTTTTCCTCCCCTTCTCCCCAAGCAGCGTCATCATTTATTAATTTATGATTAAATGAATTATTGATTCTCACTGCACCTGCAGTATTCGCTGTTGTCCTCCTTCCCCAGAGACATCTTTGACTGATATGAGAATGGCAAGATGTCAGAGAGACAAAAAGAGGGAGAGAAGGAATTCACTGCATATGGGACCTCAGACAAGCGTGTTCCCCACTGAAGTGCAGAGCTGCAGAGGATGGACACAATGGTACCACCTTCTCAGACAGCAATGGAAGAAAAAAAAGGAATAAAGAAAATGCAAAGCCAAATTGCTTCTGATAAGGAGGGAATGAGTAGCAGAGCTATTCATAGGCATTCAGCATGTGGGGAGGTATTTAAAAAAAATAATAAAATGTTTGACCCAAAGCGGAAGCTTTGGTTTTTATTCTGGAAAGTTAAGCTGCAGTTCTTTGAATACACCACTGAAAAAAACCTTCCAGGCTTTTGGATTTTGCCTTGTGATTACAATCAACATATGGCGATTATTTCACAGGCTGGGGCATCTGGTGGTCTCCTAGCCAAACATAAATAAAAGACCTCTGCACAGTTTTATTGAGCATTCTGGTCCGGAAAAGAAACCAAAGTTGGAAGCAAAAGAAAAAAGGTAAAAGAGAAGAGGTATTTAAATTTCCTTTGGAGATATTTCCTTTTCAAGAGAAAACATAGGGGTGTGGGAGGGGGAATAAATACAGGATCTTTACAGAAATGTGCCCCTTGCACAGATGAACAGAGCTCAGCACTCATGAAACTGATGGAAATTTCTGAGCCAGAATAGCCCTATCATGAATTAAACATAAACCTTGACCCTTTATCTGGGCTTTGTAGGCCACATAAACCTTCACTCTTTTTCGTAGCATCTTTCACCCAAACATCATAACGTTCCTCCCCCTAAAAAGCCAGGTAAGTTTTACTCCATCTTGAGAACGGAAGAAACGCATCAAGGTACTGTTCCTGCTTTTCATCAGGGAAAAAGGACAACCAAGCCCACTGCAGGGAAACATCCTCTCCCAGTGTGCCTTCCCTGGGCCTGAAGAGCTGCAATGTTCTCCTTGAACTAACCACACAGGAAAAGCACCTCTCCATTTTTGTCCTTCCTGCAGCCTTCACCTCCCCGTGAATCACTGCTCACCCTCACACGGAGTGATGCACGCTGGCTCCGTGCACCCAACCACTGCCTGTTGAAGGGCTGAACCCACAACTGCAAGGTGCAGGGCTGTGTTTCGGTGGAAATGGATTCCTGCATGACAGAGGCTTTGGGCATGGATGTGTGCAAACACCTACAGAAGAAATGCAATGACTGCATCTGTTGTTCCTGCACCCCAGTTTTGTTATGTTCTGTTAGGAGGAGGTTATTACTCATTAGCTGCACATCACTCAGCACCCCAACAGATTCCCCCACTGCTTTGCTGTGTATGAAAGTGGCTTTTTTCCACCTCCTTGCTCTCCCTTTACTACTGATGGCACTGCAGGCCTGCCGTGCCTGATCTGCAGAGAACCTTCAGAGCCCTCATTATTATTTTGTACTACAGGATGATGGCTGAGCAAACTGATCTAGTTGAAGATGTCCCTGCTCACTGCAGGGTGGTTGGACTAGATGACCTTTAAAGGTCCCTTCCAGCCCAAACCATTCCATGATTCTATGAAAATCTGGAAGGCATGCAGCCAGAGAACAATTTTGTTAGGAAAACAAGGCAAACACTTTCTGTTCCTGCCTCACGCATGCCTCTGGGTTACTCAGCCATTATCTGCTAAATTAAGGCCAGCATGGCTGGCCTGAAGAGCCCACCCTGTACCAAAGTCATGGCCAGCAGGGACTTCCTAGCCATTGCTGTGGGTATACACAGAGTGTCTTAAACTCTCCAGCAGCTTGTGCAGAATCCTCGCCCACACTCGCAAACACAAAAGCCCTGCTCATGAGCAGTGCAAGGAAAGAGACGAGGATCTCCTCCAGGTTCCCCACAATCACAGCTCACATTACGACGTACCGCTGAATGGTTTTGGACTCCCTCCCAGGGAGAGTCGTGGAATTTGGCCATTTCATTACGTGCTCGGCGGGACTACAGGCAAGAGTGGAATGAGATGATTACTCTTTTGCTGAGGAGGAGTGAGAGGGACATCATCCAGCCCAATTTATACAGTGCCATTGGAAGGCAACGGCAAAACAGGGCCTGAAGTGGGGCAGAGGGCATAAGCAGGTAATATAGGAGTGAATTCTCTGCAGAAAACACACATACATCACGGGATGAAGGAAGGAAATTACAGCACACTCTGCACATACAGGGAACAAGCCTGGCTCTTAAATAAAAGAACAGCATGCTACCCCACCACCACCTATTAAATTGATGGACTACATGGCTGTGCCCAGGGCTTCTCAAGATAAAAAGGTTCATTTCCCTAGAGAATAAGGTTTTGACCTTCACGATCTTACTGGGCCTATGCGCATTTACCCATTTTAATTTCAGATTAGCATCTTACATTTTCAGTACCTAGGGGATTACTGTTTTCGCCTGTGCAGCAACTGCAGTTCATAAAAGTATCGGTTACCCTCCCCCTTGTTCATAAAATCAAGGCAGATCTGACCAGATGGCACATGCTCCTGCGCTCTGTGTCAGGCTGCATTAATTCAGGGGAAATGAACTCTCCTCCAAAACTATATTTATTTCAGACACCGCCATGCCCAGTTGCTGGGCTGTCCTCAGGAAAACCTAGAGCCAGCTCTTTTCCATGAGCTTAGGAGGCAAAAAAAGACAGCAAAGACCTTGCTGGAAGTCTCAGATGGCAGGAAGAAGGAGTATCCACAGGGTCCCAGGCTGCTGGGAGTATTTCAGTGCCTCTTCTCCAGGGCTTTGAGGCAGTAGCTGTTTCCCTAATGCTCATCATGAAGCAGAAGGTGCTTCCACACCTTGTTGGATTAGCCCGGTAATATCTTAAGGCAGTGCTACTGGAACAGCTCAGTCTTCTTGGGGAGGTTGCTAAGATCAGGAAGGAGATTCCTCCAAGCAATGGAGAAAGGCAAAAGCTGTTCTGGTAGGGTAGGGGGTGTGCAACTTGAGTTACTATCTAGATCCAGCTCTTCGACAGGCCCACTTTTGTAAAGTTCAGGCAAGACATTTCACCTATTTATGGCTTTGGCCATGTTGCCCATTTATGGCCTGTTTTCTCCACCTTCTATTGGAATAATTCACATTGCTGGAGACAATATAGTGTGAATGCTGGAAAAAGAGTCTGATTGGGTAAGAAGTGTCCTTTGTTCCTCTCTGTAAAATGTTATTTACTGTCTTATATAGCACATATAAAAACACCTAAGTGCTATACTATAATTAGTAAAATCATGCAGAGAAACTGTTCATGTGGATAATGATATTTTGCGTCCTCTCATGTGGGTAGTTTAAGGTTGAATTAATTCATGTTTGCCCAGCTTTGTGAGATCTATGGAAGAAAGGCTATTGTTATGCAAATAATTATTAATAATGACTCCTCCTGTGTGGCTCCCCATTAAATGTGCTTAATTTATAAGTTAACGGGTGTTTTCCTCCTTGCTGCAACACAAAGTGGATTCCACAAAGGGAAATGTTGGTGTCAGTGTAACTGGCAAGGGAGGAAAGCTCTGGAATGAAGGTGCTTTTCTGAAATTGAAGGCTCAGCTTCTGGGTCTTCCTTTCTATGGTACAAGCAATATATGTAACCCTAAAAGTCACTTGGAAAATCAGTCACACTGCCTACTCAAGCCATGAAACTCAGGCACAGGTCAGAGGATCTCAACACAGAGGCAAGCCCATGCAGATGGAAATTCAGACCACCAAATACCAAATAATTTGTGTAGAGGTGAATAATTACCTTCATTTTACAGACTGAAGCACAAACACTTTTGACAATGAAGCAACTCTTAGAGATGAGTAGAAATACACCATACATGCTCAAATCCTACACTACATAAGGACAGGTGTTTAACAAAGACAACTTTTAAGAACATCAGTACTGCAATACAATGCAGGCATGAGAAGCTTGGTATCACAACCTCAGTCAACAGATGTGCAAAACTTCTCCACAGTTGGCTAAGGTCCCTCTGAGGTCTCCCACTGTGGGTGAAGGCAGGACCAGTGAAACTATCACAACCAGACTGTGTGAGTAGATAAGCAATGTCATACTGGACAAGGCTTCTCCCAGGTTGCAGGGTATACCGTGAGCCACACAGATGTCCCTCATGCATGACACAGGGCACTTGCATGACCAGGTGTCCCTCAACAAATTATCTTTTTTTCATCTAGTAAAACTGTGAGAAAAAAAGAGAAATCTGGCTGTCACCATAGTCTTTTTAGAGCGTTGTCAGCCCTGTACAGGAATAGTCTGATGACTTATAAAACAGAACGATTTTGTCCACATGCTGTGTAAGGCTGCTTGCAGCTAGGACACATCAGCTTTACTGTGCTATTTCCACACAGGAAACAGCTATCAGCGCAGCAGCTCTGATGCACCCCAAGCCCTCATGCACACTTACTTTGGTGAGGGATTTCTCAAGCAGAAACACAGAGAAGCAAGAATTAAGTCACACCTTTGGCTCCCAAGGCAGTAGCTTGTGTGCACAGGGATCCTGGGCAGGATAGGCTCTGACAGAGGTTAATGGGGCCTCCTAAAGTGGTCGCTTTCCATCACTGACAAACATTTTTGCAGGGTTCCCGCTGCATCAAAGTTCACAGATGCCTAGACACGAGGTAGTAAGGTTTGAGATGGATGTCTTCCTGCATCTTCAGCAGCTAGGGACACTAGAGAATCTGCAGTCAGAACTTAGCTCAAGGGGGTCTGAGGACTACAAGAGACAGAAATGATGCCCACTCATTTGCCTGTAGTTCTGCAGATGAAATCCAGCATCAAGGAAAATTGATTTATGCCACATGAATGAGCAAGTATGAGGTGAAGGCACTCCTGGAACTGATGTGGTACAAAGAAGGTCCTCCTCCATTTTATTTATCGGTTACCCTGCTTTCACAGTAGCTGTGATAAATAGATACTAATCATTGCCACAGATGGTCCAGTGTTCAGATGTGTGCCCTTCCCTGAGGCCCCTGGAAGAATGCATATTGTGTGTGTTTGCATGAGAAACACAGCGAGCCCCACTGCTTGCATAGGCCTGCAGATTTGCTCATTCAGCCATCAGTCCAAGGCACAAACACTTGCAGTCCACCTGCAATTACCCAAAATCTTCAAGAAACAAACCGAGGTGGTGTAATGTACAGATGCTGGTGTAGCTGCTAGGAAGAAAAGTGCATGCCTTAAGGCTTGCAGAGCATTGTGCCTAGGATTTGATGTTTAAGGGATACCCTAGTGAATTCAGCAAGCTGGTAAAGAAACATCCTAGAACAAATCTTTTTTGAACTGTAGCAAATTTAACCTAAGAAAGCTCTTCCTCACTGTCTTGTTTGCAGCTGAGGAAAAGTCAGATCGCTGGGTAAGGTTTCCAGCCACCAAGAATGATGGCTCCACATTCTGACACACGCGAATCCCTTCACCGTTAACTCCACAAGCAGCAGTAAACAGGGTGAGCAGTAAGGACATATATTGCTGACATTTTAGATAGACCTAGGTAGTTCAATCACATATACATTTTTATTCCAGCCCAAACAGTTTTTCCTTAGGCTGTTTTGCACAAACAGATTTCTGTCACTGGGGTCTGCTGTAGTAGCCCACTTTGGCTAGGATAGGACACCTCTGGAAATGGACTTCTCTCAGGACTGAGATCAGTCTTCAAAACTTCACACCTTATCTCCCCTATAGAAAGTGAAGATCATAAGATACTTTCTGTTGGCCAACCAGAGTCCTAGGACAGGATGAGGAGCTAAAAATCTTTAAAGATCTGAAACCATTATATGTATGAGCCAAGTATCCTGTTACCTACACAGCCATAAGTCTTTAGCTAGAAACTTGCATCTCTCAGGGGCTTTAAAGGCTTTTAGGTCTTTTTATGAGACAAAAATGAGAGATCAGCACAGGAGAGAACACAAGGGTGGTAAGTCCAGGCAGGTCACAAAGATGAGATCTTCACTTTTTTTTTTTCTCTCTTGGATGCACTTGACTAGAGCAGCAAAGAGTCTATTTGCAAACAAAAAAAATATACTTATTTTTTTGCAATGGCAGCAAAGAGGTCAAACCTTGGGTGCAATTAGCCTAAAGGTAAAGCTCAGGGTTTTCAGTTTACCATCCCAGGTGAGGATGCTACTGATGATCATGCATTGTGCTGGCAAGTCACAGAAACAATGAAATTGTCAGGGTTACACCAGGACAGGTACTTCTTCAGTGCTCTGGTTAAACTTATTCTTTCAAAGAGGAACACAAAGCTTCTTGAGCATCAGAATATCTGAAGCCTAATTTCCTATTACTGTCTGCTCTGTGGCTTCTCAGGCATCAGTAACTCACGTGAGTTCCTACCACAACCATTGCAGAACTGAACAGCACCTTCCCACCCCATCTCCAATAACCATGCATTCTCTTTCTTCAACAAGTTGCTCATGAATGACTGATCCTTGGTGACTCTTTTCCTAGTTCTTGCTCTCTCTGCAGAACGTGTCTCTTTTGCAGAGGCCTGTTTTGCCACTGGAGTATGTTTGCTACCTGGAGCCTGTGGGTTTCACTGGTAGGGGAGAACAGTGCCTATGCAGCTCCCATTGACACACAGGCCCAAACAGAAACATTCAAGAAATAGGGCAGCAGGCTCTTTCTTGGATATGGTTAGCTGTCTGATTGCTCTCTTGTAAGTCTGGCCCTGGGGGATAGTTGTGACATATGACTGCAGTGCAAACATTGCAGGTGTTCCCTAAGCTGGGAGTTACTCAGGATCTAGTGAAACTTTCATGTCACAGGTAATGAATGAACAGCATCAGGAGAAGAAACACTAATTGGATGACTTGTGAGCCCTGAAAAGACCAGGCAAGAGGTGAAACAGAAGACTCCCTTCCAGAACTGGAGACTAGTCTCTGACCAGTGAACTGGCACTGATCTTGGCAGTCATGCCTATCAACTCCACTATCAGCTCTGCACGATGCAGCTTCAGACTCACTGTAAACCTCTTCGTGTAACAGATACCCCCAGCACAGATGAAGGCAAAAAATTCCCACACCATGTTTGCCAGGCCATGAGAAATGCCAATACTTTGTGCTGTAGCAGCAGCACAGCCAAGAGGAGGCAACCACATCAGAAATGCAGGACTTAAATATACAGCAAGATACTTTTCCAAGAGAGGACTGTACAGTTTCACTTATTTACAGCAGAGCTCCACACATCTTTCCTACTCTACCAGCAGCTCAAAAGACCCACAGAACAGCACGACAAAGCTCTTTCAGGATTGGCCTTTGTCACAGAAAAGATGCTGTGAATAAATCATACGCTTGTGAGTTACTCTGGCCAAGAGGATACCCTGGTATAATTGAAGCCCCCATTTTACAGAGTGTTAAATTGAGATGCAAAGCATTGACCTGATCTGGCATGATCTCATAGGCAATGAATGACCAAGCCAGGAGCAGCAGCTCTCCCTAGCCTCCCAAGAAGGCACACAGATGAGCAGAAATAAAGAAGACACATCTTTCTTGCTGCTTTGCATCATCGTTTTGAAATCCCTCCTCCTGTCTGCAAGCTTGAGATGTACTCCTGGCACTCACATCAACCCTCCACATACACCATTGATCACGGACCAGGCTTTGCAGGAGGCTTCCCACTTGTTCGTTTGTTAATGAATATTATTTTTAAAAAATAAAAGGGAAGGAGGAGGAAGGATGAGGGAGCCCAGAGTGAAGGCTGTCTCTGTGCTCAGTCTCTATGGAAATAATCCACAATGCTAATACGTCCTAAAATGGTAATAAAGCCTGTGTTCTCTTATGTAATCCCATAGTAAGAAAGAGCTCTGTCGGCTTGCCTGACAAATGATATCTCTGTAACCTTGGAGGGGATTATTACTAAAAAACACCGGGCGGAAAGACAAAGCAACATACACACACACACACACACACACACACACACACAGGCGCACGCAAATCCATCAGATACAGCAAAAGGACAAACATCTCCAGCCGGGCTCCTGTGCGTTGGCCCCAAGATATTATGTCTCTGCCATCAAACAGGGAAAAGACTTCCTGGCAAAGCGGCAGCCCTGCCCCAGCCCCTCCTCTGCTCGCAGCCCCCCAGCACCAGGAGCAGGCAGAGAGCAGTTTTTCCCCTTTTCTGTCCTCTTTCTCTCTCTCCCTCCCTCCCCCAAAATGAACATTCAAAGCCCCAGCAGCTGGCAAAATCCAGTTTGCCTGCGTCACTGATGCACGTGGATTCACATCTGTCCTGCCCAGCGGTGATGGAGCCAGGGCTACGTGCGTCCCCAAGGAGGATTCATGCCCCTAAATCCATCAAGTTGTGTGTCAGCAAGGGGGGAACTGCACTTTTTCTGGGCACAGCTGAACAGCACTGTAAGGCTCCCCAGTTTGCCTTAGAGGTATAGGAAGATAGGAGGTTTGGAGGCAGGGGTACACTCATTTTGGAGATGTCTCTAAGTTTGACTTGACTTATCCTGCCCTGATGTGGACCAGACAGCCCCAAGCTCCTTCCTCCAGGACATGGCAACCAGACAGTCAGGAGGCAGACACCAAGAGCTAACTCGTGCAATACTAGCACCAAGCTCTTATCTTGATGCTAGCAAAGGATGGTGACTACTTCAGTACCTTTTTCCCCACAAATAAAAGCATGGGAACATTTAGCGGAGTGCCAGAAAACTTTCTTAGGAATGAGAGATGACATCAGGCGGGTTTCCACGCCTGATTGAACGTTCACCCTTTCATGATGAGCTGCATTTAAGAGACTTTTAATGTTTTCTCAGACAGCAGGAGATGAATGAATAGGGAGTCTCAAGTCCAAGAAGATTCTTGAAGGCAAGAGAAAGACAATTCTGAAGAAAATGTCAACCCTAACACTCAAAAAGACGTTATTATGACACTTAAAATACATGTTTAAGGGAGCACAGTATTTACCAGTCACAGGAGAGAGCTCTAATTCGTACTAGATGTATGCAGTGTGACTGCATGGAAAATAAAGGGTTACAATCATTATTCACAGCAGTCACATTTTTTTAATTAATAACCTTGTAATTGGTATTGACTTCAACCGACTGATGACAGTCTTATGACGAGCCATTCCCAGCCAAGCTTCCTACCCAATTGCCCTCAGGTCAGGAAAACAGTGAACTCCATTATCGGCCAGAAGCTTTCCACCCTACACCAGTCTCCTGGGCCACAGAGAGGTCACCCCACACATGAGACGCAGCAGTCATCTACCTCCACAGCCTTTCTCCAGGCCTGGCTTGCTAGAACCACGGCTGCACTGAGCCTGTAGTGTGCTGCAACCTAACTTCCACAGGCCAGGGTCTAAAACATCAGCACTTTCTGGTGCAGTGATTTCCCTATGGGGAAATACGATTAAAAAAGTTGATCCCACAGTCAGGGCCACCAGAGCCTCTTCACAATGCCACCCTGGTGAAGAAAGCAAAAGGCTAATCCACCTCCAGCCAGTCATTTCTAGGAAACAGCAGAAAATCTTGCTCCTCCATTCAGATGCAGGCTCAGGTAATGGACGTCCCTCCCCAGATCTGCAGGATACAGTAATTTTGGATATCTTTGACATAACTGCAATACTCAGCCTCTCTGAAGGCCCAGGTGTCCAAGAAGGCAAATGACATCCTGGCATGTATCAGAATCTGTGTGACCAGCAGGACCAGGGCAGTGATCATGCCTCTGCACTTGGCAATGGTGAGGCCACGCCTCAAGTCCTATGTTCAGTTTTGGGCCCCTCACTACAAGAAGGACATTGAGGTGCTGGAGCATGTCCAGAGAAGGGCAATGGAGCTGGTGAAGGGTCTGGAGCACAAGTCTTATGAGGAGCAGCTGAGGGAACTGGGGTTGTTTAGCTTGGAGAAGAGGAGGCTGAGGGGAGACCTTGTTGCTCTCTACAACTACCTGAAAGGAGGGTGGAGAGAGGTGGGGGTCAGTCTATTCTCCCAAGCAAGAAGTGATAGGATGAGAAGAAATGGCCTCAAGTTGCATCAGTGGAGGTTCAGGTTGGATATTAAGAAAAATTCCTTTGCTGAAAGAGTGGTCAGACATTGGAACAGGCTGCCCAAGGAAGTGGTGGAGTCACCATTCCTGGAGGTGTTCAAGAAACGTGTAGATGTAGCACTCAGGGATATGGTTTAGTGGGCATGGTGGTGATGAGTTGACAGTTGGTCTGGGTGATCTTAGAGGTCTTTTCCAACCTTAAGGATTCTGTGAAAGGAAAAAGGTCAGCGCTATCTCCACAGCAGCTCAAGCCCTGGCCTCACCTCAGGCAGGTCACAGCTAAAAAGAAAACACTGGGGCAACATTTCTGGCCTGAAACTCATTTACAGCCAATTTTGGGAGAGGTTTACTTCCAAAAAGAAAAAACACAAGTCCCCTGGGTGCAGAAGGCATCACAGCAGCCTCTCTACAACACTGCCCTGCTTCCTCCGCTCTCCCACGGGACCGAAAACGTCCCTTTCCCCTCAGAAGCCTCGTCAAGCAGCGTCCTCCGTTGGGCTTCCCCCGCCGCTCCCGGGAGCAGCATTAGAGGGCACTGCGCTGCCTTGAAAGCTGGGTGGGTGCCCCCGAACTCCCGGGCCAGGGGGACCCTCCCCCTCCCCGGCCAGGATGTCCCCCCAGCTGTCCCCAGCATCGCCTCTGAAGGAAGGGACCACCCCAAAGCCCAGATCCCTTCCATGGTGGCCACCACTTCCCCCTTCCCAGACAACAACTGGGAAAATCTGCAGGGGCTGTGTTTTAATTAGAAAATAGGGAGTTTTTAATTAAATAAATGTGAAGCTGAATAATGCAATCAGGAGAATTGCCTGTGCTCTTTTCTTTTTGCAATTCAATTTATTTTGTGCTGTCCCCACACTTTTCAGTGTTCGTACGCCAAAGCCTTTTGCATTGATCACTCGGAGCTGCATTGCAGGCTTCACCGGGGACAAAGCTGGAAGCGCTGGCTGGTGAATAAAGGGCAGTTGGAACTTTTCACAGCTGGGGATGCATCTTCTGCAGCAGAGGAACTGATTTTTCCAGATTTTTGAGCCCTAAAGTTCCCACTGACTGTAAGTGAAGTTCAACAACACTCCTGAAAATCAGGTGTAAAAGAAGAGGACAAGAAAAGCTGCTGTCCCATCCATAACTAGGGATAGCGAGTGAGTAAGTGTGCACACACGTGCATGCAAGCGAGCACATAAACCAACAGGCTTCCTTCGTTCTGCAACCCTGCAAACACTTCATTGAATTCCTGAGCACGCAATTGTTAATTTTAAGGTTCTAGAAAGCAAAATTACAAAACAAAACCAAGAGTTTTGCTTTCAAAAGCCAGTTCTGGTTGCTAAGTGACTACAATATGCTTCTCTATCACACCATTTGAAAAACCCACGCACTAAGAGCAAAGAAATTGCTAGGTTAGGACATCAGGAATGTGCCATAGCAAGATGATGAATTTTATATATGTTTTTGTACTACAGTAGCACTTAGAGACCCCAGGGAGCCATTGTCTTTGATAACCTTAAGAGTAAAAGATGGTTCTAAGGAGGGCTTAAGCGAGCTAAAACACAACAAGTTGGTGTAAGAAACTGTAGCACAGACCTGGAAAAAAAGGAAGGCAAGCAAGCAGGTCTATCAAAACTGAAAAGAAAACCCACCATGAACAGAAAAATCTGTAAAGGGAGATATCTACAGGCAGAAGTGGTGTTGCAGCTGTCGTAAACTATGTTTAGATGAAGAGATGGTGGGGGGCTTGGGGGAAAGAACACAAAAAGACGTGAATGAAGGGCTAAAGTAGGGAAGCTATAAAACTAAGGACAGAAGTTTGAGAGAACAGGGGACACCAGGGGAGACTCCTACAGGAAAAATGCTCATAATGAGCATACAGACATAGAGTTATGAGTGAAAATCTGGAAGAAAAAATATGAAACTTTGATAGACTGCAGGCAAAAATGTAGTAAGAGCTGAACCTATCAGTTGAAGCAGCACAATCAGTAATAGCTGCAAGACAGCAGGCACTAGTTCTGGTTACTGTAGCAATATATGCAAAAATGCTCAGACTGAGAGAATACGATTCCTCTGTGCTTTATCAAGCATCACATAATGAAAAATATGAAGCGACTTTAATAGCTCTGGAATTCTTAAACAGGACTATTGATTTTATTTCCTAAATACTATTTTCCAAAATGCTTGTCCGTAAGAATTATTGTCAGTGAATAAATTGATCAGCTGACTATGCCTGTGAATAGTCTTTCTGCTTGCTGATTCTTAGGAATGCTGGCATCACTGTCTGGTGTAAAGTCTACTTGCAGCTATAACAAACCCCGTTGTTTTGTAAATACCCTTTTATTCATGAAACAGTGCTGTGCTTTCCCATACAGCTCTCCTACATCCCTCTCAAACAGGAATTTCACATGCAGTGCCAAGCAGGGAACAAAGACAAACAGGCACAAATATTGTGCTACGGACTTCTAAGTATCCACACACAGGGTACGTGCCTGGGAAATGGGTAGGGGCTGGCCCATCAGGACTCTAGCTACCTACATCATGCCTGGGGTCTTCAAGCCAGAGGACCACAGCAGTACCGAGACCTGGGACTCTGGTCCAAGCATAACTGCCCACTAAAAATCCACCACAGAGAAGCTCAGAAAAGACAAAGAGAGTTTGCAGGGATAATTCAGAAGGAAACATGAGAAAACATGGTTGGTAATGAAATTAAAGAGGTGGACTTCTTTTAAGCCAAAAAGCTATGATTACTGTCTATATATACAACACTTATGTCATTTATTGAGATCACACTGTGAGTTTGTGTGGGTGTACATCAGTATTTTGTCACCCACACAGTTTTCCAACCTGCTGGTCAGAAAATGTAACAAAGCAGTAGACATCTCCAACATTTAGGTGCTTGTAAGTTCAGTGAGATTGAGGAGATGAGTAAATTTGTGTTGTAACAACTCAACAGACAGCCGCCTGGTTTCTCCTGCCAGGCAGTCAACTGCCACACATAGATCCCAAAGCCAGGTACGTGCCAGACCAGTACTTGGGTCAAGCAAAGAGGAAGTAGAGGAGAAAGTAAAGTATATTTCCAAAGGTCACAAGAGACGTAGGGAGGAGTTGAGTATTACCAATTGGGAAGGGGGTCAGAGCATGGGAAGCTTTGGCAGGGCATGGGGTGTCTGAAGATATGTGGACTTTGCAGATCCTGGGGACATCAGTGGAAGAAGATAGTGTCGCAGGAGTGTTGGGGCTGTAAAACAGGAACCTCCAGGTAAGTCAAGTGGGTCCCTTCCAACTCACAACATTCTATGATTCTACGATAAATTGCTAAATGATCTTTTTTTGTGTGTCAGCAGGTGAAAATACCATTTTCTTTAAAGGTCTTCTAGATGTGCCCATACACTGCACAGTGATGTGAGCTGCACATGTATGTGCAGCCCTCTCCTCGTTCACACCCAAATGATGCCAGCAAGCACAGAGAAATCAGAGCAAGCCCAAGCTGAGTGCATTTGCTGGTTACACCCCTGCCTCATGTCCTGTCCCTGAAGTCATGAAGTCTCTTGTTTGTACTTCCAAACTGAGCTTCTGAACTTCGGGGGGCCTTTAAAGTATGTTGAGCACCACTTTGCATTTGAATGATGCCTGATCATTATCTGTAGAGATATCCAGGACAACAGAGTACCTACAAGCAACCTCTGCAACCCAGTACTGTCTGGCAGATAAGTTAAAGATCTACCAAGGCCATATGTGACCAAGGCTTTGGTCGTACCTGCACCACGAACCTCTCATATCCTCAGATATGTCACTTCACCATGGCTATCCACACAAAAAACCAATCTGTATCCTCTCCCTCATTGCCAAGGTGGCACAGTAGTGGGGAGCTGAGGATGAGGAATAATTTAAGGATAATAAATGAGCTGCTCCGTGCTTTTTCAGGGCCACTACTTCCCGGTCTTGAACTGACATATTTTATCTCTGTAATCGTCTAGGTAAAAAAATGGCTCACGCTGCCCTGCTGGTCCTTGGCCATCCCCTCCTGCTCCCATCTTGTAGCAACTGCCCCAGTACCATGCGGCTCCCTGTCAGCGATACTCGAGCGTCTCTGACATGCCATGGGTTCAGAGCAGTAACTGGACACGGCTCCTCAGAATAGACACGCTCCCACGCCCTTGCATCTTCAGTAACTCTATCCCACCGGGGCCGGGGCTGGAGGCAGGAAAGCAGGCAGACCAGCAAAACAGAAGACGCTCAAGACTCCAGCGATTAACTCTCTCAACCAGGCACAACTGCTGCCTGAGTCCTTTTCCCCACCCCACTCACAGATCTTCACAACAGGTGGAGAAGGAAGGGGTGGTCACCACCCTCTCAAGAATCCCCACATGCATGCCTAAGGGCTGGAAATTACCAGGTACGGCCAGAGGCATCCTGACAGAGGGATGAAGATGCAAGCCAAATAAAGACATGGAATTCAGCACCCAAGTGGAGATAAAAATACATGGACTTCACCCCTACCCTGAGCGAAAGGAAGGGCTAAGAGACCTCGCCACCCAACCCAGCCAACTTCATTCTGCCCTTCCCAAAAGTTTTCAAAAGACACAGCAAAGACAGACTTAACTACAACATGTAAGTCAAGCCAAGCACTCAGGAGCCCTTCAGCAGCACTGGCAGGCAGCACCCGCACACATCACTCCACCTATGCAGGCATTGCCTGCTCTGCACTCGTGGGGTGGGTGGCCTGGACCTGCCACAGGGGCTCTTCTCAGTCCTTGGGCCAGCAGGACACGGCTCCCAAAGGGTAAGACTGGTGCCACACCACAGGTAAAGTGAAACTGGGTGTACAAGCTCTGACAAATCCATGCCAGCTCAGAGGAAGAATATCTGCATGGCACCCTTGGAGCCATGGCTGAGAGGGAAGAGATGCCCAGGGCTCACAGAGGGCGAGGACACGAGGGCAGTCTGGGGCTGGCAGATGAACATGACAGAGCCTGGGAGACGGCCAGGTTTCTCAGACAGACATGGCTAGAAAAGGAGCCACTGTCCTCAAGCATCCTGCCCCATATACTGGGTGAAGTCCCGTGATCAAGCAGCCAGTGAGTCTGCATGTGAGCCCAGGGAGAAACAGGGAAGGAAGCTGTGGGAGAAACATAAGAGCAAGGGCAAGAGCCCCTGATCTTGCATGGCTTGGAGTGGGAGAATTTGGGAGACTGGGGCGATAAAAGAAGCAACAGCCACTAGACGGAAAACACAGACTCCATTTTTCTGCACCACTGAACTAAGTCACTTAGTATTTTATGAGACCAAGGATATATTAGAAAAAAAAGAAACCCGCTCTCTGCTTGAGCAGATGAGGCACTTCTAGCACAGAGCACATGAGAACCAGTCAGAGGGCTACCCTACATGCATTTCTCACAGCACGATGTAGCACCATGATGAGCAAGGCTCATGGTGCAGGCAGCATGGTAGCACAGTATGCAAGGCAGCAGGACTACAGAGGTGATGAGACAATCAAAGACACTGGGGAAGACTAGTGAAAGGGTCTGTTTGGTGGGCTGGAGCCCTCAGTCCAGCACCCCTGGGGGAGCTGAGTCTCAGATCGGGGCTTTGGTGCTTCACCTTTTCACAGGGAAGTCTGAACACGGTGCTACACCCCATCACGGTTAGACCAGAATCCCATGTTTCATCTGCTCTGTGAGAGACGGAGATCACCCGCATTTACAACCCTCTTGATCCAGCTGTTCTTTATTACCATGGGATGGATCACTGATGCAGAAACCCAATGAGACCATAAACAGAGAGAAAAAAAAAAAAAAAAGAAAGAAAAAAAAAAAAGCAATAAGGCAATAACTGTAGGTATAATTTGTGTGTGATGTACCAGACTCAGTAGAGCAATGGAGCTGCTCCGCTCCCCAGCAGCCATTGCAGGTTTAATATAACGAAAGATACTTTCATATGTGTAACAGAGTGATCAAGAAATATGGGGTAACAGAAGGACAAAGCCTGCCAGTAACCTGGAACAGCATAATCAAGGTGTCACTTTCGCAGTGCATCTCTGAGACACAGGAACGAGACATACATCATTCAGTAGATGAAAGTATACATTTAGGTAAGCTAATCAGGAAAAAAACAAAACAAAATTAAAAAACCCAACCTTTGCTAATGTGGCAATAAATGCAATCAATACAGATTGCTGGAGCAACCAAGTGGTCTAGAAAAACCAATACCTACGGATATCGTGATCCGTGATGAAGGATTCTTTAAACACCTCAAGAACAAGTAATTTTAGTGCCTAGACTGAGCACCTTGGTTTGCTGGCACTGCCTTACTTTGGAGAAGTACAGCTATGTTTGTTCATTCTCTTGAGGGGCTGAGTGCCCATAAGCCGAGCACAGTTCTGAAACTGCAAATGCATGCTGCTGGCTCCTATGCCAAAGGAGCCAGGCCTGAAGGCTGTTGCTGGACCTTTTATCCACCTGGCCACACATTCAGAGCCTCATAAAACTCGGACCTCTGTACCTTGCCTTGCCACAGCTCTTTTCACTGATAGGTTTACTGGAAGCGGGATTATGTTTATATTTCACCAGCCACTCACCACAGGCAGATTCCCTCCCCCTCTCCAGTTGGCTTCAAAGCTTCACTGGTCTTACGGCTTAGAGGTGCCTAACTGGACCGGAGCCATGTCACCTCCATGCAAGCTTTCAGCAAATTGAATGCAATGTGAATCACACACTCAGGGATACGGTATCTATGTTAACTGCTTTTGCATAAAATGTACTGTAATTCAGCTCCTTCCTATATTCATTTCTCCTATAACTACCAATGACTATACAAGAAGTCTCTGAAGCAGACGAGCTGTCAGGAGGTTGTAGTAGCTGAGCATGAGACAACAGGGTTCTTCACATTTCAACAATACACTGGAGGAAGTTAAGAGTTGTAGTATTCACACATTTACTGGATATTATTATTGTTCAGTGACAAAGGAGTGAACCATGCCAGCAGTCACATTTTTTGGGTTTAGATCACCCCTCTCTGGACTAACTGGTCTTCTCACCCCTCTGAGACCAACCACTGCAAAAGCCTTTTGCAATTCATTGCAGAAAACCTGCTGCAAACTCGAGAGCCCACCACTACTTCCTTGAACATCCAGCTCTGTATCTGAGGTATGCCTGAAAAGAAGGGAGAAAATAAAACAAACCCAAGAGAAGTTAAGATTTGTTAGTATTGCTGAAATTCTGTGAGCCTGGCAGCAGCTAGGATCATAAGGATAGCAGCAGCACTACAAGAGAGGAGATTTAGTTCAGGTAATGGCCTAATGGGAGGGAAAGAAGGAAGAAGACAGCTGATCTGAGAGGAGATAAAGAAGGGCAAAAAAGAACACAAAGCAGAACACAGTAACAGATCTTGTCTTGGAAATATCACCTGCAACAGGAGATGGTAAACCCTCACAGTAGGAGACAAAAAACCCATGTCCTGGAAAAGGTGTGCAGAAGCGCTGTATTTGATAAAGGAGTTTCTCCAAATGAAACCATTTCCACTGTCAGCCCACTCTGATCACAGAATAATCACCCAGCTTCAGCAACAAACTGGGGCAGCAACTCAGCTGGGAGGACTGACCATGAGAAATAGATGACACGGAAAAATTCAACACATACATATATGCATGTAGACAAATGTACAGAGAAAATTCCTTAGTAGTTTACTGTTGCATATCTTAGGCTGCTTCAAAACCGTCCCCCAGGCAGATGAAGAAAGCTTTGCTTTCCTCTATCCTGTGACAGGCAGGCAAGTGAGGCTGGCAGGGGGGCCTTCCTACAAAGTATCAGGCACTGGCCATTTTGCTGGAAGCAGGATGCCCAATGCTCTTATAAAGGATCACAAGCCCCTGTTTCTACCCAATTCTGACTGTGAACTCTCTCCTGACAGGGGACAACCATACCCCTCTCTTGGGAGTGAAATATTGATAATTGTAGTAATTTAACTTGTCTGGAAGCCAAACACCACACAGCCACTCACACCCCCAGCCAGGGAATAGGGGAGAGAGTTGGAGGGATAAAGGTAAGAAGACTCGTAGGTTGAGATAATAACAATTTAATAATTGTAGTAAAAGAAACTTAAAATAGTAATGATAACAATAAGGATAATAATTATATATGCAAATGAGTGATGCTCAGTACAACTGCTCACTCCCTACCAGTAGCAATCCCAAAGGAGCAAAAAGGAACTCTGAAACCACAATCTCATAAGAATGAGTCCAAATGATTCCTGAGAGAATCCCCAGCTTTTGGGTCAACCCTCATTAATATAATGAACATGACATGATATGCTATGATATGGAATACCTCATTGGCATATCCAAGTGCTAATTTTGGATTTTACTAATTGCTACGCTTCCCCCCTCCTAGTTCCTTGAACTTGCAAACTAGCAAAATACAATGTCCTTGTACATTCTTCACATAAGAAAGCCCAGACTGAAACCAAAACACAGTGCTTTCTAGCTACTACGAAGAAAATTAACTCTATCCTAGCAAAACCAGGACAATAACCTTTGTGCAAATCAAATAGCCCAAGGATACGACTCCAAGAGACTGGAGAGCAAGAGACCCTATAAAGAGACAGCAGCACAGAGCAAAGAACTGTTACCATCACCAGCGTGCAAGGCTGCATGTTGGACTACTCAACTTCCTACTTCAGTGCCTTAGACTTAGTAGCCCAGCTGCTTAGGAGAGCCCATTGCTCCTTCCCTCACGCCAGATGGGTACCTTTGCTGCAGGTTTATCCTCAGCGCTTCCGTGACTGCTGCCCCTGCTCACACGTGCACATTTTTGACCTGCCATGTGAGCTGAGTCCCTGCTAGAGGCCCAGGTTAAAAACAAAGAGCTGTTTCCAGTCCTGCAAATAACCTCTACCTACTCAGCAGTGTGGGCAAGGGGCCCTCCTGGTCCTGCCCGTAAGTCCACCAAGATGACACCTCCATACCTTAGCTACACAGTCCTGATGTATTCGTTATCCTGACAAGCCTATCTTCCCTAGACCAGCCTTTAAAGATCACGTTTTGCAATGCTGTCCCCTGCATCAACACTTCCCTTCCAGAGCACTGGGCAAAGGAAGCCAATAGGAAATCATTCACTTCCTCTGCCACCACCTTACAACATACCAGGGAGGGCCAGGGACCTGCTGGACCTCAGCCTGTGGCCAGGAGGACCTTGCATTTGGAGAATTGACTCAGATCTATCACTGTATGATGACCTTGTGTAAGGCAGGCTTCCAGCAAGTTTTCAGGCCAGGAAAATTCATAGCTCTCAAGCTATGTATCAAAAAGATGAAAGACCATATCCCTCATCCTCAGCATTTACAAAAACATGTAGCAGATTCAGTAGCAACTTCCAGCTGAGAGACTGACTGATGACCTGCAATGAGGACAAAGGCACCTGAGAAATCACCAAGAGCATAAGCCACAACATGCAGCCATCTTTCAACTGCTGTTGATTCAGGAAAAGCATCATTTGGGGTGAGTAAGCTTCACTTAAGCAAACTTTCTTGTACTATGAGAAATCTCCAGTGCAGGTCCCCAGCAAGTACTGATTCACACAAGTTTTCACTGAAGCTTTTTGCAGTGAAATCCTGCTTTGCCATTCATATCAAAAGTCCACGCGGCTCTTCAGGACTATTTACGTGGCACTATGTGCATACATGAAGTGGGAATGCAACCTCTTCTGCAGTTCATCCCTCTCCCAGTACAATCCACAGCTTCCCTGCTGCCCACGCTGCTGCACGGACACTGGCAAAACCAGTTGGCTAGCGGTCCTCCAAAGCCCAAGTGCCCAACAAAGCACAGAGGCAGCAATGCAATAAGAAATGCCATGCCAAAGGAGAGGTTATGAGACCACCTAACATATCCATATCCTAACATAAAAGGCACACATCCCCTTGCAAAGCAGGAGAGGCAAGCTGCAAAGTGGGTGCAGGGTGAGAGCTGCGCTTCCCAGGCTTATCCTCTACAGGAGCACCAGTCCCCCCAGCCCCTGGGCTCGAGCTGTACAGGTGCTTTCCTCTGGCGATGGCTTTGAAGAGTGACCATTCATCTGATTTGTGAGTTATGTAATCACCGGAGGAAAATAGGGTTTGTTTGCTTGCTTTTTGCTTTAATGGAAGTCATGTAATCACTTTAGGTTTAAGCTCCAGTCCAAATCGGACTATTTTTACATTTCAGGCTTGATCTCTCTGGAAAGAGGATGAGTCCTTTTGCCTCGCTTGCAAAGAATGAGTCGTGATAACACAGTGGCTGCTGGAGGACTACATGGAGACCAGGATGCCCCTTCTCATCCTGTGTCCTGGGGTACACTCACCAGTTGCTCACCCCACAGTTCACACATAGAGATCCCTGGGAGCTGGTGTTATAACTTCAACCACTTGGCCTGCACAAACTTTGAATACTCTTTAATTTCCCAATTCTTGCTCTAACTTTCTTGCACCTCTACATCCCACTGCCACCTCCCCAGAAGTAATTAATTCTCTATTTCAACCCCAGGTTTTGATCTCACCGCATTTTTCAGCATTTTTGTCTAAAATCTATCCACTCTTGCTTCCCTGATATTTCCCTTGACATTAGCTGTCACTGTGCATGTTACCCATCATCTAAACATTAAGGTGCTAAGTTTCAACCAAAGGGACTGACAAAAGATTTGCACACTTTAACAAATCATACCTTCCATTACACAGGTGCTACTCTGCACAGACACCAAGCCTTAACTGTGTAGGTTGGAATGGACCTTAAAGATCATCTAGTTCCACCCCCCCTGCCATCAGCAGGGACACCTTCCACTAGACCAGGTTGCTCAAAGCCTCATCCAACCTGGAATCATTTGGAATAGCATCTGCAATAAAACAGGCTTCCTCACTATGCTATTCATGTTTTCCCCTAAAGCCCCATTCCTCCATGTTTGCGCCAGAGACTGCCTTCTGCTGATGACAGTCTGCACTTCAGATGTGTTTAGACCTTGGCCAGGGCCACCAGAAACAAAATCTGCATGTAGACCTTCCTGAAAGTGTAGAGTGTTTGCGAACTGATTTATTGCCCCAGGACCCATCAGTGGCTGTTTTTGCTCCTTGTCAAACAATTTGGATTTCACTCAGCACTTCTTCTCAGGCGGAAACGCCCATCATGTTGGTGGCAGGATTAAAATGGCATGTGAGCCAGCCAGGGTGAAAACATCCCCATTAATTTTTCATCTTTCCTCAGGCAACTCTGCCTATAAATCTACACAGGTATTAAGACAGCCTTGTTAACTAAAACCGTTAGCTCGTCTTCCTCCCGCATCCCTGGTGCACAGCCTGCAGAGCTGCTGATGCAGCACTGGAAGGCAGTGACCCTTTTGGAGTGGCTGTACCCCTGCCACAGTGGGGGGAAAACATCCCCATTAATTTTTCATCTTTCCTCAGGCAACTCTGCCTATAAATCTACACAGGTATTAAGACAGCCTTGTTAACTAAAACCGTTAGCTCGTCTTCCTCCCGCATCCCTGGTGCACAGCCTGCAGAGCTGCTGATGCAGCACTGGAAGGCAGTGCCCCTTTTGGAGTGGCTGTCCCCCTGCCACAGTGGGGGGGTCTGGGGCACCTGCTGAGGCCAAGGGCAGGTCCCTGTGGGGTCAAAAGCATTATTTCAGTCACCTTCCTTCCACAACAACCCAGGGACAGCCGAGCCAACAGTAGCCAGAAAGCATTCTCTATAAGGGGTTTGGTGTCAAGTAGTCCTTTGTGCTGGGTACCACTGGGCAACCATCACTTTGAATCAAAAGTGTTTACACAGCCTAGAGCATCCCTCTGCTGCACACCCTCTTCTGTGGGGCCCACAGAGATCAGACCATGCTAGGGAATCATGTCTCTGTGAATGGGCATCTCATTGGGAGACACCAAGATGCAGCAACTGAAATCCCTTTGTGCTCTGCTTCAAAGCTTTTAACAGCAGCAGCAAGGGTGATCCCACCTCCAGGTTCAGAGAGCTGCTTTGCTCCAACTCATACTTGGTCTTCTCTGACATCACATCTCCCTTCAGCCCTCCCCAGAGAGGCACTAAAACAGATGTCAAAAGCAATCACTCCTGTAAACACAAGAAACCTGTAGCCACACTTTCTTAACAGCCCTGATACAGCCAGGCCTCCCACTGGCCCTGCTCCTGCACTCACTGGGCTTTGATACTCCTTGTATCAAAGCAAGGAGATCTTCACGGGGAAAAAATAAAATGCTGACCGAGGTGTGTTTGTGGCTGAGCCCAGGCTGGGAGAGCCGAGCTGTCAGAGATCTGGACTTTCAGGCCAGGGGTAAAGTTGAGGACCAGACCTTTTCTAGCCATTAGAGATCCCATGGTCCTTTTTTTTTTTTTTTAAATCAGATTAAAAGTGATAAGCCCAGTGTCAAGACTAAATTCCAGCTCAGGTGACTACATGCTCCCTATCTTAATCCCCTCTCATCCCTCCACTGGTCTGTCTGGATAGAGTAATAGCAAGCCAGTGCTTGCTCAGTAACATACACTCATTTTACAGGGGAGGCATGGCAAAACCAGCAAGCAGAGCTCAGGAAAGACTCTGCTCAGAAGTGGTTGAAATCAAAGAGACTTTGACAAGTGCAGATAAGCAAAAAAGTATTTTAACTGCCTACCAGGCAGAATACTCTCTTAAAAAGATTATGAGAAATTTAAAGATTTGTGTGTATTTGATTGCATATCTGATCATACGTCCTCTTGCTATAGATCCAGCCTTAAAATATTGCTAAGGATGCAGCCTTACAATATATACTTGATGTGACGACCATTAACAATGAAGCACTGCGGAAGTACTGGACTTAACCAGATGGCAGAATGATTTTTGCATTTTCTCATCATACAGTTACCAATAGCTCTGCATCATCATCATAATAGCTGTTCTCCAGCTGTATAGTCATAATTGCATTTTATTTTTGTATTTCTTTGCAATTTAGTGCTAAGCACAACTCTCAAAATGGCTACTTTTGTTCCATACAGGACCCTTCCCTCCCCGTGCTGGCTAGCTCTAACTTCTGTTGTGACAATATGTTTATCTTCTCTAATATTTGTTTACCCTTTTTTATTCCATTTATTTTCTTTGACATACATTCTTAATTAGAAGCACTCCTATGCTTTCATTGCCCGCTAACACGTTCATTTAGAAAGCACAGTGCTCACACTACCGCTGCAAATCTCTGTCGTACGTTTAAAAGGTCAAGTCTATTTCTTGCAATAACCTTTGTCTGGCCAAGTTATCAGTCGTACATCACAGATAAGATGATCCCTAAGGAGACCACTTGTACTCAAACTTTTTCAAGTCTTTTTCCTTTGGCAACAAGGACTCATAAACATGAGGGGTGACAGTGTCACACCACTACATAAACAATTAATTTTTACTTTTAGAGAGAATATACCTTTCGCAAGGGACACTCTTCCTTCTGGTCTCATGGTACACTTGAAATCTCTGGAGATTTTGTTCAACACAATGCCATTCTCTTTGAACTGGCACCCACTGCTGAGCCTCCAAGCCTCCTTTGGGTAGCAACTTTGAGGCTCACCTGCTCTCTGAAATTTCTCAGAAAACTGGGAAGCACTGGAGCCACCTCATTCAACACCCCACCAGAGACAGTAACCTTCCACTTGTTTTCCCCAAGCTGGTACCCAGGATGAGGTGCAGGAGAAAAAGCGACAGCTCTGAAAGATGAGTGGTCCTCCTTCAGCCCCACAAGTGAGACAGGGGACTACAGCATGGCTGGAGTGCTCCAGGGACAGCTTCAGCTTTGCAAAACAAGGCAGGTACCAGGCCCATGCAGTCAACTGGAAAGCATCTGAGGATACAGATCACAATGGGTGATAACAACCGCAACAGCACATTGTCTTTTCCTTCCCTCAGGATGGTCACAAGGATCACTGGGTGCTTCCACAGGGATATACAAGGAAGGCAGCACTTCTGGGCTAAGGAGACCATGCTGAGGCATAGAGAGGCAACCTACTGTTATCCAGGTCAGTGGCAGAGCTAGGACCTGGATTTAAGCTGGGAACAAACTGAAATCATGCTTTGATGATATCTCGACTTTGCCCACACCTTCCCACTGCCTCCTTCACGTCAGTCTCTGTGACTGTGCAGCTATCTAAAGAGTCAGCTCAGGGGTGCAATTGCAAATGCCAGTTCAGGGGAGGTGGTGGGAAGTCATGGATGGGCAGGCAGAGGGTTGCAGCATGGTCTCCAAACAGCTTATGACAACCACAGACACACGCCTTGAGCAGCCCTGACTCTCAACCTCATGCACTTGTTACCCGCTCAGGTGTACAACAGTCAGACACCTATCTCAAGCCAAGTAACTGAACCACTTCCAAGATAAGCCAGGCTCTCCTCAGCACTACTTCAGCACCGTAATTAATTCACCAGAGCCTTTCCCTTCCCCTCCCTGTGCCAGGTCAGCAAATTCACTGTTATGCCAGTTACTAAAACTGTATCTCGCTCCCTCTGGCAGTTTATCAGATTTATTGGCATGAATATATCTTCCCTAGATGGCCTTCTGAAGTAGACGTATGGTCGAACAAACAGCTGAAGACATGCAGGACAGACAGAGCAAAAAGCTTGCATGATGCATGGGGCAGGAGGCCAGAAGAGTGAGGCTGAGCCTGTGCATGAGGTGGAGAAGAAAGCACACCTGAGCAGAAGAGAGACACTGCCCACACCCAAAGCAGTTGTGGGACTGATCTCCTGTGATCAGGTGTGGGCAACACTGGTGTTGCTTGTGCTCATAGCCACGGAGTGGGTCACAGGAGCCAGGGCAAGCTGTGCAGCTCAGGGCTGGCTTTCAGCTAGCCTCCGTAATGCCTCTCAAAGCACTTGCTTTTGCAGCAAGGCGTTTCTGGGATGCTGCAGGAAGCCCACTGTGAAACACGGTGCAATAAGATGCATCCAGGCTGCCTGTGAGTTATCAGGTACAAGAAGCACTCCCATATGATGGAAAACAAGTTTCTAAAATAAAGATATCAGCTCTCTAGCTGTGTAACCAGGGGTCCTCACTGTGAAGGCACGTGTATATCAGTCTTCTTTGCTTTCGAAATGCTCCTCAGATTTCATTGCCATCTCAAAGCTGATTATATTTACCCTCCAGGTATTGTCTGCATTGTATTTTAATAATCTGCCCACCTGTTATTATTTTTTCTCACAAATCTGTCACTCTTCAGCAGTGCTGTAATTTAACTCCAGCTGAAGGCTGCTTGGGTTTGCATGACAACGTTTTCTCTATTAGTATCTGCCAGAGACAAAGCTGAAGCTCATCAAATGATAAACGATCATAACTGCCTTTCACTCTCCGAGATTTATTTAGACCGTGACGCAGAGGAAAATAAAGCTGAAACGTGTTTGGTCGTCACAGCCCCACTGCAGGCAAATATCAGTCCCCAAACATGACATGACCCACCAGGGGATACAGCTGACCTCAAAGTTTTCCTGATGACAGTTGTGGCACCACCATACCCATCCAGTATGGTATTTTCTCCCATCTCTTCTATTCTCTTTCAGGGGAATGTGAAAATCAAGACCAGATGATGTTTTTCCAGCAGTACGGTAAAAAGGGAAGAGAGAGATGATCACTATATAATCTACCACATCTCTATGGTGTCCAGGCTGTATTAATAGAGAGGGTAACTTCCTGCTCTGTTATAGCAAAGTAAACCAGACCCTGGTAAAAATACAACACACACCGCTCTAGTATTGAATGTAAATACACATGGGAGGAGAGGGTAAGGCAAACTCCTTCCTGGACTTTGCAGGTGACCATCAGAAACCCCAAAGGACTTGGGTTGGGCTCCTTTTGCAAAATTAAGAGAACTCTACAACAGGCTGCCTCCAGAAAGCCAAGGCTCTGCTATCCTGAAAATGCACATTCAAGCTAGCTTTTCTGTGCAGGCCTCGTATTTCCCTTGGCCAGCATCTCTCAGCTGTGCAACATGACATTTTACATACCCAGCAGTACCAGACAAGATCTGTAGCATCTCCTCCCCGAGAGGAAAGCAGAGGGAAAAAAATAACGTACCATTGCACTAAAGTAATTCTGCTCTGGCCTGGGGGTATATTATGATGAGGTTCCACTCTCTGGTATGCTTCCAGACGTTTCCATTTCCTCACTGTCACTTCCTCTCAGATAAGTTTGCCTGCACTGTTTGCACAGCTGTCATGTCTGCTGGAGATGCTAGGAGACTGACAGCCGCTCACACAACCGCACCGTCCTGCGACACAACTCTTCCTCCTGGCCCCGCACCCCTGCCAGCGCTGCCACCTCCCTTCAGCACCACACCAGCCACCCGCCCAGTAGCCACCAGCCTGCTCCCTGCATCTGGAGCTGCCCACAAGAAGGACCCAGGCAAGAAGTTGCCTCATCCTCTGTCAGGGAGCAGGTGGAAAGAAGAGCAGGACTGTTTCTGTGTACAGGTTTGTTCCCAGGTGCAGAGTCAGTCCAGGGTTGCTTCCTGCTTGGCACACACATCCTCACCACCATGCAATCACCCTGACTAGCCTCACCAAAGAAGGGAGCCAATGGCTTCCTGAGTTGGCATGGGCTGGGACACAGAGTGGGAGGACTACTCTTGTTCTCTACCATCTGTCAGCCCACAAACTGCTGTCTCCCACTGTCCTGCAATTTCTTGTGGGTTTGGGATGCCTTCAGGAAAGGGTCTTGACCTTTCTCTGGGCAAGAACTTTAGACTTTAGTAGGGTGTCAGAATCCTTTGCTCTTTAGACAACCATCAGATGGTGACCATGACAACAAGCAAGCTGCTTTTCACTAAACCTTACCAGACAAGGAAGGTAAGACCCAGTAACAAGACCCACCCAAATTTTATCTAGGTCAGTTGACTGGGAATTTCACTGAGCATTACTGGCGTCAGGACTAGCAGCTCAATCACATGAGCTAAGCTAAGAGCAGCTATCACCAGAAGTGGGCCATAACACAGAAGGATGGAGACTCCAAGCCCAAGAGGTTACCTGCAAGTTAGCAAATATGACAGCGTCCAGCCAGTACGTATTGGCTGTGAAACAGCTGATACAACTCTACTTGAGAAAAAGATGCCTTCAGTTCCTCAAGACACCAGATCCTAAAATTTGGATATCTGCCTCAACATCATGTTTCAGACCTGATCTTCTGCATTCTGTCATAGACTGCAGTTATTCAGAGTTGCTTGCCTGTGGGAAGGAGGTGAAAGATCGACCCTGCAGTTGCTGTTGGTTGCATTATTTGGTTCTATGGTCAGTATCTGTCAGTGGCAGAATTTTCCTCTTTAGAGGTGTCTGGAAATTTTCCGGGATGAAAGCTTCTATCATTTAGATGGTGCTGTCACCTCCCTAGCAAGACAAGGATGCATCCCTTCGCTGGTGATTTCTGAGATGACAGCAAGTGTCAGACTCTAACAGAGAAGGTGAAAGAAACTTGCTATTATTCTGTCAGGTAAAATGTCTACGTGGATGCTAAAACATGCCAGGCAAGTGCAGCTTCATTGCTCCCCTCTCAGTCTTGTTAGGAGCTCGGTTTATTACATGTTCTGTTATTGCTAAGCTGAGTTCATTTTGGGGCCTCTTAATTACAACGCAGTCTGCTTGGGAAATAAAACCTGCAACTGTGTCTGCAAGCACTCACAGAGCAGAGAATTATACTGGGCTAAAAAAAAAAGATGTTAGAAGAAAACCTTCAGCTATAAAGGTCTCCAAATCATGGCCAGGCAGGTTACCACAGGGGCTTTCCAGCCAAGTCACTCTGTGTTAGGATGATGAAGATGGGGAGCAGCTGCCTCAGGTAATAGGAACGGAAGAGCACAGGCATCACGTCATAGCATTTGCTGTGCTAGTACCTGGTGCCATGGCCTTTAGATGGCTGGTGCACAAAACAGGAATGCATTTAGGGGGGCATCACACAGGTTTGGGGAGAAAAGCAGAACAGAGCAGGAGAACAGATGAGGTACAAGGTGAGGAATTTGTGTGCGTTACAGATAGGTTCTCACAGGCAGCTGTAAAACTTGGTAAATGCATTATGGTTTGGAGATTAACGAGGTGAGATGCTTGCAATGGGAAGCCATTCTAGGCAATGCTTTCTGCCAGCAAAAACTCTGCAAGTTCCCTGGAAAACATGCAGGCAGCTGCAGGGGGAACAAGGGTGTGTGTAAGCATATGGAGAGGATCAACTGTATATGAGGAGCAGTCCCCAGCAGCGTTACAGGCAGCCTTAATATTTGGAGGGGCAGTGGAGTACATTTTTAACTAGGAAGAAGGCTACATCATAACCGTTATTAGAAGCACTCAAGTAGATGCTTCATCTGTCTGCCAGGAGAATAACACCGCCTCTTCTGCACCTGCAAAATCGTGGGACAACAAAAGACTACCACGTTAGGTGGCTGTTACTGTGCTCCAGCCACGGTCCCTCTGAGTGCCTCCAAGAACACGGACTGGGTGTACAAACCCCTCTAAGAAAACTTGGATCCCTCTTGCCCAAGATAGGGGAGAACATCCTTACATTGCAACTGTGGCTCTGCCACCCAAAACGCCAGGTCAGCAATTTGTAAGCCCTATTGAAAGTCAGATGCAAGCCCAGCAGCATGATGGGCACACCAGCTTGGCAGTGCAAACCAAGCAGCACATACAAGATCAACATAAGCATGTTCTGAGGCTTTTCTATCTCCAAGCGACTTGGCACCATGAGTGTTCCCATCATTTCACCAAGGACAGCTGCACTCAGCAGAGTTTGGGGAGGGGGGGATATGGTGCCACCAACATCCACCAAATCCTTCCCAGACTTTATCAAAGAGACATGAGGACTGACACACCACTACAGTTTGACAGCAGACAGATTTAACAGTGACAGTGCGGGGTAAAGCGTTACTGGAAAATGTAACATTTGCAACACATCTCCACTGTAAATCACAAGAAGCGCTGTCACTCTTTATTGCTTCATGTATAAAAAAAAAAGGTATGTGGAGAAGGGGAGAAAACATGTACCTGGGCTCAGGCAGTCCAGCTCTGGCTGTGCAGTGTAATTTACTATGGGGTCTCTCCTCCAGCATTTTCATGTCTGGGTATACCTGTCCCAAACAGTGATGTTCTTACTGTTGTCACTCATAAACCAGAACAAAAAAAATGTCTATTAGAAGATTTTCTTGATATTCCACCTACATTTCTTTCTTTGAGCTTTATCACATCACTCCTACTTATATACCTCCTGCTACACTTCTGAGCAGCTCCTCTCCCTGAAGTTCACACCCTTCAAATTACAGGAAGACAGTCAGGTTTCCCCTTTTAATCACCAATTACCCACGATAAACACAGTTGCTTTAATCTTTCCTCATACCTCGGCTCCCCTCCAGCACCCTTATCACTGTTTTTCTTTGAACTCCTTCTAACTTGCCTACCTCTGTGACAACGAGATGGCTGGAGCTGAGCACTGAGGTTTGGGTGGGATCTGACTAAAGCTGCACGCTAATTCCTTCATTAACAAGATTTGGTGTCCCTGGCAGGATGCGGGTGTTTGTTCATTTGCACATCTCATCGCTCGTGGACTGCTGTCCTCCAGCCTTCTGCAGATTCCTACTCCCACTATTATTTGTTGCTTTTATTTAACCAAGAGATTAAAAGCTTTCAGGATGGTAATTACAATGATCTTTTGAGTGCCAGCTCTGAAGCCTGATGGCATGCCAGATGTACTCTGGTTCTGCATGGCAAGTCCTCTGGTGCGGGAAGTGCCCACAGACATTGGTCAGTTAGTGCCCCCACTCTTATGGTCTCTGCAAGCACCCATGGCAAGCTGAGCCCAGAGCAAATAAACATGGCTTGAACATGGTGGCCACAGGCTGGAGAGCCTCAGGAGGTGTATGCAGGGACTCGGTGCCCTCTGAAACTTAGGGCACTGCCTTGCCATCACCAGTCCTGCCAATGAACACAGCCTGTGCATGCATCCAACAGCACTATCCACAAATGCAGACTGATTCTAGGGCAGGAAAAGCAGATAGGGATGCTCTGAGGTGGTAACTGTAACCTTCTACTGCCAAGGAAAAGGCAGCATAAAAGCCAACCACAAGAGTCACATTAGCTCTGGTATAATAAGCCAGAATAAAGAGAGTATCTGGTGATGCATGACCACAGTATAGAACGATAGCCTGTCACTGAACAGCTTGTACCCAAAGCACGGGCTGGAAAGTGTCCTACAGGTGAGTATCACCTATGATAGTCTTATGCATCATGCCCACTGGGCAGAAATGCGGGGACATTATATATTTGCAATTTGTTAGCATTCTCTATATGTTCCAGGAACAAATTTCCCTAAAATGGAGCTAATGAGTCTTACCTGGCTTGAGAAACAGAGATGAAAAGCCCTCCATGTAAGGAATAGGCAGTATTAATAATATATGACTTCTCTGCAATACTGTTCTCATAGCCGAGGACATATATGACCCTGTGCGAGCTTCACCTTCTCTCATCTCTGTACCTTTGGGGCTTCAGGGTAATTCCAAACTTCGAAAGCCTTCCCCTCTGCTTGCTCCAGTTTGTTGTTCCTAGAGAGCCCTCTGAATTTCACAACATCACCTGAGCAATAGATATGTAAAAATTGCCTCGGGCATAGAGGAGAAATCTAGGTTAATTATGTTGATAACTTAACCCCCAGGCTAATCTCTAGTCCATTAAGGTGAGCAGATGGTCAGCTCACTGCAGGGAAGAGGAAGAGAGGACGAAGCAGCAGCTCCCATTCACAACATGCAGGACCAGACACGTTCCCAAGAGGGTGGGCATTCCCAGCCTGCTCCCTTCCCCCACGAACGGGTTTTCTTTGCACCCGTGGTTGGCAAAGCAATCCGGAAAGGGAAGCACAAAACCATCAGGAGACAAACAAAAGCCCACACAAGATGTGTTGGTTGTTTTGTGATCCAGGTAATCAGTGCACTGGCATAGGTTGAAAGCAGGAGGGCTAGGGAATGGGAGGAGCACACACGGATGGGTTGTGCAGGCTGGCACACCTGGAATGGGGTGCTTGAACAATACATCCATTAGAAATAAAGGTCAGACACAAGCTGTCATTGCATGAATGGAGGAAAAGTAGTTTCCTGATCAAAACAGACACTGAGAGCACTCCCAGGAGCACTACTGTGTGGGCTATGTCCCTCCCAAAATGACAAGGAGGGAGGACCCTGTAGTCAGTGCACAAGGCTAGGAATAGGTGTCCCAGCTCCTGTCCCCAATTCTTTCAGTGAGGACCGGATCAGGCAGGAGCAAGGCATTTCATCTCGGTTTTTCCATCTGTAAAGAATTCCTTCTACACCTTGCAGGGGGATTTTGTAAAGCTTAAATGCCCGTAAAGTGCTTTCTGGCCATTGGATTAAAAGGGACAGTGACGCTTCACATCTCTATTAGCAGTTTTCCCATTTCTTCAATAGAGACAGGAGTGCCAGGAATTGCTCTGCCTGCCTAAGAGCTCCCTGGTTTCCACTGAAACTGCAGAAGAGTCTTCATCTGCTCTCCTTTGCAGAAACAGCAAATCACAGGAGCAGAATAGGTGAATATAAGTCTATGTGCAAACAACTGTGGTGTATAGAAGGGACTCTACAAACTACCCATTCGGGGGATTATTGCTCAGGGCAAAACTGTCCCATCCCAACTTAATCCTCCAACCACTGTAGCAAGTGACTCCCCAAACACTGGCACTCTGCAGACTACCTGTTAAAACACCAAAGGTGTCCACCGGATGGGAATATTCAAACTTAGAGGGAAACAGAAATTGGGAGCTCCAGTCTATTATTTTTAAAGGTACAGTTCAAGACTAATAAACACATTGCATTGTGATATGCAAGATCCCTGTGTGAACTCATCACAGGATCAAACTGTAACATGACTGTTGAATCACCAAGCTGAAACTAACGTGCAACCCTACATTAAACAATTATATCTGAAGGAGATGGGACCATCTGGTGCACATTAGAGCTGTTTTACTTATTTAGGGGACAGTCTGAGCAGCCTTCCCTTAAACATGCACTTGGAGGTGAACTGCACTTTGGAAAGAGCAGGGGTTATAAGAAGATGGCATCAATGAAGCCAGGGGTAACATTTACCTGTTGTACTGCAGGCAGAAGCAAGCCCCGACCATCCTTTGAGCGGATAAAGCTGCAGAGCTGCGGTTAGCATGCTGAGGTGCAAGGTGCATTTGTTCATACCGAGAGCTGCACTGAAGCAGTCTCACCGCTTTCAGACCAGCACTGGCTTGTATCCACCGGCTCAGATGGAAGGTCAAGGGAGCTTACTTCTGCCTGCAATATATCATGTAGGCGTTGCCCACGTCACCTCCCTGCAATCCTATAAATCCCCTCCTCCTCCTCTTTCCTTCCCCCCCACCCCCTCTGTTCTCTTTCCATAGTGCAGGTTCTTTTGGGAAGCAGGGACAGATGACACTGAGTGACATCTCACTGCCACTAATGCACACACACACAGAGGGGTGGTTCACAAAAGAAACTGCTGCTTCCCCAAGGAAACCTCACATGGCTTCACCTCCCAGGAGCACCCTCTGGGCATTCATCCTTTCCAAGCTGCACTTCATGGGAGCAGCAACAGAAGTGCAGCTTGTGTCAGAAAAATAACTGTAACCAAAGGACTCCTCGCTGATGAGACCTGCTGCCTCTATGTGTGCCCACACACCCAGCTCTGCTCACCCAGACATATTTTATTGGCTCCCTGCTGGTGCTGCATAATCCAACTGAGCTGCTCCTCTTCTGGTTTGAATTTCAACATTAATAAAACACATCCTAAAATAATGCCTATATCCCAGCAGCACCAGCCCCTTGTACAACACTGCTGGCTCAGGCCCTGGCATAAGGAACCAGGCATGTCCTCGGGTCCTCCAACTGAAACGGCTCACCATCACCTTCCTCACCATGCTAGCCAGCACAGTGACTTCTCCAGCCCGAGGGACCCTTGGCACATGCTGTGCTCCTTGGTGTTGCAGCAATTCTGTGGGTTGCAAGTGGCATAACCTCAGTGTCACTGGTACATGCTTAAGCCACAGGCCCCTAAATCCTCTTCCAGACGCAACTGGGAAGCCTAAAGGAAAAGCTAGCAGCGCTCACCTTGCTGAAACTGGTATTACCAATGGCGGGGTGAGAGTAGGAACCATAGAATCATAGAATCATTTTGGTTGGAAAAGACATTTAAGATCATAGAGTCCAACCATAAACCTAATACTACCAAGTCCACTGCTAAACTATGTCCCTAAGGAAAGATGCCTTCTTGCATCTCAGAGCCATGCATGAGTCGGTGGCACTAAGTCTGCTCTGGCAGCCAGGCTACATTGGCAGCACCATGCACCAACCACTCTGCACTGAGCCTCACAACCTCATTTTGCATCCCCTGTGGAAGGAGTACCATCAGCACTGGAAAAAGAGGGGAGATGCTTTAAGTAACAAAGAAACATCTGACAATGGTAGGCATGTCACAGCTATAACACGGATGTTGGAGATGGTACATGGGAAGGAAGCAATTTGTCCATCTCCTCAAAATATTTGGTCTTGCAAAAAGGTACAGGAAAGATCAATTTCTCCTTTGATTCTGGGAAGTCAGACCGATAATAAGCAAGGGCAGGACCCAGAACTTCTCCCACATGCACACGAGCATCGAGCGTGTTCTTTGGCAAGGCAAGGCCAGAAGAGAAACAAGCGGTTGTGCTCCCCTCCCTGCACTGGTCCTGCTCAGCCTGCAGTCTCATCCCCTCTACAAGTCAACATGGCATGGGAAGAAGATGCCAAGATGTAAAGCAAAAATCCAGCTCTACCATTCCAGGATGCCCCAGCCAGGAAGGCGGTGACCCTGTTGGGCCCTGAGGAGGAGCGGGAAGAAGTCACATTTCAGTGAGTCTTCCCTCACCAAAGTCACTTGGAGGATCCCTGCTTCAGATTCAGTTTAGCCCTGCCCAGCAATAGTTTCTAATCCAGCAACTCAAGGATTACAGAAAATTAAAGGAGACAGATGGTGTTGCAAAGATGGAGTAACATCACAAGCAACAAAACTGAAACCTGAGCCAGGAAACTGGAAGAACTATTGAAAATTCACCCTCTACTTTGTGTTAACACTTAAACCAGTTGCCTGACAAATGCTTGTGAGAAAAAGCTCTTTTCCTAAAAAGCAAATTTTCAGACAAGGATGAAGAATCTTCATGATAAAACTTTCCAATTTTCCCAGAAGCCCTCCAGGAAAAAAGGTTCCTGATATTTCTTATGTGAATAACAAGTAGAGAAAATAACCAAAACATACTCCAGAGGATTTCAGATATCCCTGGATAACAGCGCAGTCATCAGCAGCATTGCAGTAACCTCCACAAACTAGCAATGGATCAGCGAAACATGCAGAAGTCTGACAAAAGAAACATCTTTGCTTTTAATAGCAAGATATTTTTCTTTTTATGGGACACCTTTAAAACAAAACATATGGAACAAACCTGAGTCATGGGACTTGGTTCTGCTCTCGGATCTCTCCAAGCTGCATGGACCTCAGCAAAACCTTTCGCTTTCCTACCTCCTTGTTCTGCCTTGCCTTGTCCCTCTTGGGGACATTTTTGAGACCTACTGATAAAAACGTATTTTGACAGGTCCAGAAGGAATAAGTGACACCCCCTAATTTTGCACTGGTGTAGCCAGGATACAGGATCCTCTTCCTGCCCACACTGTGATGTTGCCAGTCACATCCAGGACAGGGGTGGCACAAGCTTTTTGCACAACTCCAAACTAAACATGCACCCATGCCCTTGATTTAATTAATACATAAAACTCTAGAAAGCCCACACAGTGCCCCCTTTCCCTGCCTTTCAAAAAAATACCTAAAGCTCAGTGGACCAAAATGGAAGTGGTGAATCTGAGCATGGTCTGAGGGCAGACATTGTTTTATACCCCCATCTTCTGCTTCAGTGGAATGTGCTGAAGGCGTTAGTTACAGCAGGGGCATTGTTGTAGACCAGTTACTCTTTCTTTGGTAGCTGTGGAGGCTGCATGAATAATGGGATAATTATCCCCATTATTCACAGCGATGGTGGGAATGAGACTGCCTTTGTCCTGTGCTCCACACTGCACCAGTTCGGGTGGGTTTTTTTTCTACCAGCAGAGCCACCTTTGCTGAGGCTCCTGGGACATTTGCCTGGAGTAGCGCTTGGTTGCACATGTGGGGACACAAAGACCACAAGAGACCTTGGATATCCCCACACAGCAGAATTCTTCCCCCTGGGAAATTTCAGTCTAGTGGGAGCCCAGCATGTCCCCGCTCCCCTCAAAACACACATCATGCCCTACTTGGGTGAGGATCATCAGGAAATGCAGACAGCAGATGGGAGGGAATTAAACTCAGACTGAGGAGAGACTCTGGCCCCCCAGCACTGAGACTTATTCCTGGCAATGTGCAGCTGAAAAGCACTTAGATATTAGCAGTCCCTGCTAATTCACCAGAGCGTATTATCCAAGCTTGTTACAAGACTGATGTTCACTGTGGTACAACTGTCAATAGTTTGCCTCCACACTTGGCCTGGATAGGGATGCAAAAGCTAGTAACCAGAAGCTGTTTCTCTTCCTCACTTGATCATTTTGCTGATACCCTGGCCTGAGCATAAGGATCAGGTTAGAAGGCTTTCTAAATTTGTTTGTTTGTTTTTGGCTTCTTAGTCTCCTTAAACTAGATTCACACTTCTGTGAGCCACTTGTCATCACTGCCAGAAGCATTAATTAAAGCCAATGAAAACCTGCATGACCTGCTGCAGCACAACAATGGCATCATGGAGGTGCAGCAACTCCAGCAGAAGGCTTGAACCAGGACCTTGGCAGAACAGTCACCCTACCCTGATGGCCTAACACATGCAATAGCTCTGCACACAGTTAAAACTGTCTTCCAGGCAATAAAGAGACCACTGGAAAGCAAGAGAAAGGTAGTGGAGTCACCAAGCCTGACAGCAAAAATGCAGTTGGAAGTCCTTAATGCAAAGTTACATGCTACACTGCTCCACCTGCGCATGGGCTAGATGAGCCCTTCCACCCTAAGCCTTTTCACCGTCCTGTATTTCAGGGAAGACACGGGATTGTAGGCTTCATAGACTGTAAAGCAACCATCATTAGGGTAACATCTTTCTGCAATATTCCTTTTATTTCAGCAAGTGCAACAACTTGCTGCTCTCATATAGCTGAAAAGCTCAGCAACCCTCACAGGTGCAAGGTTCTTTGCAAAGGATGGCCATCCTTTGCTGTTCTCCACCATCACCTCTGCCGGTTTTCAACCACCCCCAGCTCAGAGGAGTCTCTGTGGGCCTGGTGGCCACGTGGGGACAAGCACAAAGGAGCTGGTCATCACGGGACCTCACACAACAGTTGCATTTACAGAGGTGGTGCCTGTGACTTGTCGAAGCTATTTCAGTCAGAAAACAAAAAGCCTTTTTTTTCCTCCTCATCTTGTTTTTAAATGGGCACCAGGCACGTGAGAATGACGCCGGCTTCGCACGCAGCTGTAGCACCCATGCCCTGTATCACCAGCAGCAGGAAAACCACTCACTGCAGGACCCACTGCAGCAGGCACTTAGTTATGGAGGCACACACCACACTTACACCTGCAGCTGCCCAGAAAAGAGCAAATATCCTTGTAGGCTCCCAGCTTCCCTGCTGGGTAAAGCTCCAGAGCAGCAGAGGCAGGGAGGTGAGGAGGGACTCTGCCTGGCAGCAAAGGGAGAGCAGAACCTAACTTTTTTTTGGTAAATAGAAAACACAAGCAGGAAAAACTAGACAAGGTGCACAGATGATGAAAAGGAAATTAATTTAAAAAGAAAAGGCACACCTACTAGCACCAAGTTGTTCCCTCCTGGCATACCAGGGCTCCCCTGTTCCTCTCCTCCAAAATAACCCAGAAAGAAAATAAAATCAGTTTCTTATGATATCCAGGTGGCAATTAGTTTACAAAGGAAAAAGACATAGTGGTTATGGATGCCAGAGACGAAACAGGAATTGAAATTCAGAGCTTTCTTTCCCCTTCACTTTCCCCCCCCACTCTCTGCCAGCATCCAATGCCCACATAAAGCAACAGCTGGTACATCCCTTTCCCAACCTGTCTCTCTTTCAAACTAGGTGAGTGTCATCAGCCTTCCAAGCTTGATCCCAGCACAAAAATCCAAGCCTTGTGCCAGGAAAGGATTGGCCAGGATGCCTCTTCCCCACCGAAACCCTCTGCCTTCCCAGCCCACGCCAGCCACACAAATCCAGGCTGCTGACCTTTTCCCAGCACAAGCCTCTCCATATATTTCATAAAGGGATTGTGGTTTTCTTGTGGGATACACACTTAAGAACATTATATTTGGAGCATGGATAGAAAGGATCTATTTAACCAGATCTTTTATTCCCTCTCTCACCCACACGTACACACTTGCTGCTCCCCCACGGCCAGCTCTCTGTACGCACACGCACCATGCATGCCTTTTAGCTGCCTCCATCACACTGGGTTTAATTAAACACCCCAGAGGCGTGTTTCTAAACCAAGATTATTGATAGATTTATTTATTTTTTTTAATACTCTGACTGCTGCAATTCAGAGGTAAACAAAAAGATTCAAGTGGGAGAGAGGGAGGGAGGTAGATCACAGCAGTGCTCAGATCTGAGCAGCATGAGGACACAATAAATACACTCAGAGCAGGATGCAGGAAAACACAGCAGCAGTCTCTGAGGAGGTCTGAGCCCCACCACGGACTGCGAGCATCCTGTCAGTCCTTGGCTGAACTGCATCCTAGTCATTAGGAAGGAAAAACAGAAGGGGACCATCAGGGTCACCAAACAAAGCACCATACAATTGCGGCAGTCTGGCAATGGGCATTTTGACACAGAAAGGTCCCACAAAGTGTAACTTCACCCTTCTCCTGATGCTCTGTGCCCCTGACAGCAGAAGAACCAAAGCCGTAACTACAGAGTGCCGAGGGACAGGAGGGCAGAGGAAGCACTCAGCTAACACCCTGAAAGTCTCTGATGCGCATCTTCACCATCGGGAAGAATTTATTAGGCAAAAATGCCCAGAAATTTGAAAGAGTGGAGCATGCCCCAAACTACAGAGAGGGAGAAAAAAGCCAAGCAGAATACAGCAGATCCTGCCAAGCTGATCAGAAGGAGAAATGCCCTCCTGACCCTACAGATGACCAACAGACAGTCTGAAACATGAGATCGAAACATGTGCAAGAAAGGCTAAGGTTATGAGTATTGTCCAGGTAAACCGAGAAAGCCTAGAAGGAAATCCCTCCAGGGATGCCAGCACTCAAACTGAAAAGATCCTTTCAACAAAGATCAAGTTGGTGCAGGCTTTCCTGCCTAACTGAGGCTCTGGTTTCCAAGACACAGTGCAAATGACACAGAGAGATGAATTGGGTGTATTATTTACTCCAAAAACCTGCCCAGGGTTTATGCTGGCTGCTCGTCTTCATGCTGGATCCAAATCCAATGCCCCTACCTTGCCAGTACTGAAACAAACAAACAAAAAGTTTTATTTTATGAGAAGGCAGGAAAAAGAATCTGTAATAAATCATGTGCCAGTGCTCTCTGGGAGAGCTCTCATCACGCCCACAGAGACACAGACGAACAAGGATACTAGGGTAGGGGAGAAAGAGAAACTCCAACTGATTTTCCAGTGCTGGATATTAGCATAGCAGGACAAGTGCTTCATTCCCATGCAGGAGGTGTTGCTGCATGGGCCAGAGGGGCAAGCGAGGAGGAAACTGCATCTTGGGGTGACCAAGCCAACATGCAACGAAGGCCAGTGGTGTGAATGCTATGAAGAGAGGGAGGTTGCCCTGCTCTGCCCACCCCATTACTCCACAAGTGTGACCACACATGTTCACCCTAGCTCATAGCTCACTTGATCTACCTCCTGGGTCTCTTGCCAGCTTCAGCTCAGCATCTGCAATAGCCCATGATGAAAAGCACTGTCTAAAACAGTGCAAAGTTCTGCACGCACTGGTTTCAGACAACACTTGCCAACAGTTTGACTGCATCACAAGGCAGCCAAAGGTTGATCACACACAGCGTTGAGACTCAGGTTCAGCCCTGTCCAGCACCCACGGCAACAAAAGTCCCACACATGAGTTGACACTGGTTTTAGTGACACAGCACAAACTCCAGTTTATGCTTTATCTAAGGAAATGTAAAAGCCTTTCATACCAGATAGCACCTTATCCTCAGACAGCCTTCTTGTTCCTCCCACTCCTCCAGAGAATATGCCTCTGCCATGCAGATTTTTCTGCCTTGAGATAAATGAGATTACTTCATTAAGCAAAGCCACAAGTCAGAAGCAGCATCAATCCATGGCATGGGCTGAGCAGCACCTGTGGGACCTGCGCTGGGGCCAGAGAGAAGATCTCTTTTACCCCTCAAAGGAGAGCAGAGGATCTCTCACTGCTGTTGGGGCTGCCCAGGGGATTAGCCCACAGTTGTTTGTCTTTGATGAGAGAGAACACAGGCATGTGAGCCCAGCTCAGCGTGGAGAGTACCCTGTGTCAATCAAAGGACTGAAATTTGCAGCAATCAAGGCCAGAAAGAGCCTCAGCTGAGCTATAACTGGTAACTACAAAACATAGCAACATTCCTG
>NW_010319631.1:32229-34822 GCF_000700745.2 Antrostomus carolinensis | reverse complement strand
TGCTTTGTAGTCTTGTACAAGCTCAGAGAGAGACCTCAATCTTTACACACCACCACTTCCAAATACTTAAGGAATCCCTGAGTAGCAGGACTGTAGCCTAGATTCCTGCAACATGCTGGCTTGGGTTTTCTTATGCCTAGTAATCTACCTAAGTTCATGTTAGAGACCTTTTCCCACAGTGGGGTGTTAATTTGCTTTCCTTGATTAATCTTGTATGTTTTGATGAATTCTGTCAAATGCAGGATTTTGGAGGCTCCTGTTAAGCAACACTGAAATTGGCCTACAAGTTACAACTACAAGGATGAAGCAAACAGTGCAGCTTCACGGTCCTTCCCTCCTGGTAAGATTGAGCTAAAAATGGATCCTGCAAATGCACTGCTTAGTTACTGCACCAAGAAGAACCTGAAGCCTCAAATCCTGTCTGAAAAACACAGTTTTGGCCCTTTCTATTGTTGGCTTCATTTAGACCATAGATCTTTCAGGACTTTAAAATACTTTAAACATTTGAAGAGAATTGTATAAGAGATTATTGATGACCCTTTCCTCACCTAACTTAAGCCCTGAACCCTTCCTGTTCATCCCAGGATACACACAACCATTAGGAGATGGGAGTGCAGGTAAGAGAGGAAGGGCAGCAGTGGCATGTTGAGGTACCACTCCTCACTGAAACCCTAGGTACAAACCCAGGTTTTGGCTGAGGCTGGTACCTAGGCTGTAATGCCAGCTGCTTCACTGAGCAAGCCCATGCCATCAGGCTCATTCCTGGCTCTGGCTCAGTTCTCCCTCCCCAGTCACACTGGGGTTGTGCTGGATCACCCCTGCGGCCACCACGCAGCCAGGGATCAGCTCCCACAATGGTTACACAAAGCTTACACGCTTAAGCTTCTTCCACTGCATTTTTGGAACCTGCACAGGATGAGCTGGGATTCAAGGTCAAAGTATCAGTAATGCCTTGGCAAGCACCCAAGGGCTCCAGAAGGGTCCGTAACCCAACATGTGGAGCCTGTTGCTGGTCCTCCACACTGCCCAGTGGCCTCTCCTCAAAGTCCACCTACTTCGCAAACCCCACTGATTTTCAGCAAGGCAAAAACCCAAAGGACAGAGGCTTAGTGAGCCAAGGTCAGAGTTAAACACACTCTTGCCTGGCTCTACAGAGGCAGAGACCAACCTCACATCATGGCACAAGGACATCACTCCATGGGGCACCAGTGGAGAGAAAGGAGCAGCCTCCTGGTAGGGAGCAGGAGCTCCAGCCAGAAATCCTGTGCTGTCCTTCTCTTCTCCACAGCTCAAGTGTTAGAGCTCAGGCACCACAACCTGGCTGCTGTGTAGGCACGAGAGCCGGAGGTGAAGGCAAAGAGCAGAAACTATTTCAGGTTACGTGACCCCATCTCGCCAAATAGGATTGACGGATACAATCCAATTGGCTGAGGTGGGTCACGGTGCTGAAAATAGTTGTGTACTCTTGCCCTCTTAGCTGGTAAATAGCTTTCAGCCCCCAAAAGTGCTGAGCTGTGCTATGCAATGGTGGAAACAGCTTGCACAAAAGTGAGATGGCTTGAGGAGAGGGAAGGGGAAACCTGGGCACCAGGTGAAATACTGCCGTGGCATAGTCAGGTCAAAAGGACACCCTGAAAGGAGCCATAAAAAAAACAACCAACCAAAAAAAAAAAATCCAAAAAACCCTAAAAACAAAAAAACCCACCACACACAAGAAAACAAGAAATTAGTTTGAAGTTGCAAACCACTATGTCATCTGTGATTTCTATTTAGGTACACCCCGTGCATAAAGACTGTATGGTTAATGCAGGACTAGGAACATAAGAAGCAGCATAGGACAGAATCTACTAGCACAAAGCCTGGCCCCTGTCATATAATCACTTTCACAGACAGATTGAGACTTATCTTAAAGACTGCATGGGTGTTTTGCTCCTGTTACTCTGTTTGGAAGCTTCTTCCTAAACTTCCCTGACCTAATGATTTGAAATTTTGCCTTAATTCCCAGACCAGATTACCACAACTGATTTACAGGAGCCTGTACTGTTGCCAGCACCTTCCCTTAACCTCACAAAGCTCCTCCTTCATCACACTGTTTACCTGCTGACATAATTACAGAGCACACTCATACTCCCCCTACCATTTTACTCAGACTAAAAGGTGCAAGATCTTCTAATCTGCCCCTCATAGGACAAGCTTTCCATTGCCTCATCATCCTGACAGACACCTGCTTCAGCACAAGTGCAGCTTCTGCTTCGCAAGATCAGCTAAGAGCTACTCCCTCTGCCCTAGGGAGGACACAAGGTTTCCAGGGCTTAGGCTTTTTTTTTTGTTGTTGATTGTTTTTTTTGTCATCTTGTTTGCTGTTTTTTTTTTTTTCCAACAAACTTTCTCCCTTTGTAATTTGATCACTAGATTTTTCAATGTCAGCACTTTAGTCTCCTCTGATCAGGGGGGAACTTCACTCTTTGAGCCCTTTAAAAACTCCCTACACCCAGCTGTTGGGACAGTATCACGTACAGCTCAACAGTTGTCTGTCCCCACTGTGAGTGTTGGGATGATGGGAAGCGCAGGCTGATGCTGCAACAACTTAATT